>NC_140659.1:21729552-21838815 GCF_978046115.1 Saccoglossus kowalevskii
CTGTGAAGCAATGAATTCTTGGTGGAACACTGGTTATACATGTACAGTCGGTCCATTTGTGATTCTATCAAAACCGGATGTAGTAGTTATGCCTGCACAGCTAACACTTACTTCTCAGAATAAGGCAACGTTCGTCTGTACAGCATCTGGTGAACCTGAATCATACAGATATATGTGGAAATATGATGACGTCATTGTTGAAACCGGGACAGGTTTTATACTTAGTCTCGATAATACTACCCTAGGTATTAATAACATAGAAATCAGTTGCAATGGCAACCATACAATAACATGTGATGTACGGAATTCCTATGGTATTGGAACTGATACTGCTCATTTACATGTATCGTTAAACAGGACGAGAAACATTTCCCAGTTTTCGAAAAACATGGTTTTTACATTTTTTGATCAGAAAATTTAACAAAATGTATTGGAAATGAAGATAATTTTACTTTTTATTATGATCGAATATAGAAAAGTATTATTGTATGTCACAAGTGTGCCTAAAGTGCCTGTGAAATAGTCCACGACTACAAAAACCATCAATGTATACGTTACTATATATCACTTGAAAAAAAAATTCTTTGATCTTAGTATGGCAGCAACAGTAAGAAATTGTTTATTTCATTAAAAATATATATACATAAAAAAGATATTTCACAGAACACTTTTGTACAACAAAAATGAATGATATGAGACAAACAGTATAGTTTTATGGACAGAAAATATGTTATGAAACTTTCTAACCTACAAATATCCAGTTTACCATATGTAATTTCACTATAATTAACAGATGCATATTGAAATAGAAAATATTTGGGTAAAATATACCATCGTTTGGATAGTCGAGAAACTTTAGATTTTGATCCTCATATTACAATTCAATATCAGCAACTGCTAAGCTCTCAGAAGTGCCAAAGGGCTCTCCAGACAAAGAGTGTCAGAAATTTCCGACAACACTGCTATATTGAGATGTCAGAAATTTCCGACAACACTGTTATAATGAGATGTCAGAAATTTCCGACAACAGTACCAATGTGAAATGTCAGAAATTTCTGACAACACTGTTATATTGAGATGTCAGAAATTTCCGACAACAGTACCAATGTAAAATGTCAGAAATTTCCGACAACACTGTTATGTTGAGATGTCAGAAATTTCCGAAAACAGTACCAATGTGAAATGTCAGAAATTTCCGACAACACTGTTGAGATGTCAGAAATTTTCGACAACAGTACTAAATTTCTGATAACACTGAGAATGACCATGACAAAATCTTGGTAAGAACTGTCCTCACTTCTATTAAAATGTGCATTTTAGTGCAAACAAATAAATGTTTTCTACATGTAGCAACTAAAAAAAAAAGTTTAATACCTCTATCCAATTTACAGAAAATGATAATGAAATTTGTCAAGAGAAAATTAGCAAATTAAAATATTTCTCAAGAACATTACAGTCGACACTGTATGAAGATGGGCCACATCCAATGAAGATTTAAACATTTACTACAATACAACAAGTTCGATAACAGACCCAAAAATTCTACACAGATTCACAAGGATATGCCGTTCGACTCCAACCATAACTGTCATTACAGTACACATTTTTTGGGTTTCAATTTAGATCATACAGAGTTGCATTCAGTTCAAGTTTAAAACTCTGGTTTACCAGCATTTTGACTTGCAATTAGTTGTGGGTAAATGCTAACACAAATTAGCCACTTTCACTACTGTCAACTTAAAATAAAAGAACCTATCAAAGATAATGTCACCCACTGAATAACCTTAAGAAGTCCCGTCTCAGATTTCTGCACATATTTTCATTACTTCAGTCACTGTCACTGTTGAGAAAAAAGTAAACGATAAACAAAAAAGGAATTGCATTTAAAAGACTAATTTGATAATCATTTCTCAAAAGCTGAAAAATCGCTTTATTTAATTACCTATTATGATAGAACACAGTTCATTCCAAAACTGAAACCACAAACTTTTTACAATGCAACTGTGCAAAACAGCCTACATTTTACATTACTGTTTATACCAGAATATTTTTGTGTGTTTTCTTATATTGCAAGAAATTGACACAAATTGCCTTATTTCTAGATAACTATATTGATATTTTAAATATACTGAATACAGTTAGTAAAAATATTGCCTGTATTAATATACGATTAATATAAAAACTAACCTGGCATTGAATTTGTCCAGCTCAGCATACTTTTTCTTAAGATTTTCTGAAGTGCCTTTCTTTAATTTGTTTGATTTAGTGAACGCAAAATCCCATAAAATACAAGACTCTACTTCAACTTCATCCTCCCATGCATTTCTATTTGCTCCAACCCCATGGTATGCTGATTTCCAAACACCTGTGTATGTCCCAACAAACCAATGTATTTTCAGTTTGCTGTCTGTCCTTGCAATGACTTGAGCTATCTGTGGCCTAGCATCATTATCAGGTGCCCAAACAGCAACCAGCATACCATCTTTAACTGAAATGAAGTCATCCATCTCCTGTACTTCAGGAACAACCTTCTTTCCTTGATTTCCAATAATGATCTAAATACGGTATACAAAAATAAAATTTTTGTCATTTTTTAAAAAGTAACCAACATCCACTCTAATAAAGGGATGTAACAAGTGAAAATAATAGATATTTGACTTTTCAAACTTAATGTGATTCTATGTACCATCAGTATGGCACTTACTGGATTACATGCACGGTTCAGATTCTGTTCAATTCTTCGTATATTTTCAGGCATTGCATCCAAATCTTCAGAATTTTGCCTTAACTGTTGTTTGGCCTCTGCTGCCTCTACTAAATCATGAAGCTGCCACCTTTCAGGAACATCTACGGGAGTCTGAAAATGACAGTCACAATAAAAAAACTTGCAAGTTATGAAAAATCAAACATTATAATGTTTAATAGTAAATTAACAATTAAAAATAGGCACATGGGCCTGTCACTCATCGGTGATTATAACTTTACCGTCTTGGGAAGTTAATTTTACCCCCAGGTGCAAATGTTTCTAAACTTTTTTGGGAGCAAGATGCTAGTAAAATAAGCAAATTTACAATAAACTTTGATTGTTTATGTTTTTATTAGCGCATTATTGCAATGTAACTATATATTTATGTTGATTTTGTTTTCACATTAACTTTACACACATTATCTATGATGTCAATCATACATTATTATGACCAATGCATTTGCTAAATTAGACTGTTCATGTTTTTTTCACACTGTCATCCAATTTTGTTTCGTCGTCACGACCGAGTGTCCAAGCGTCATGGTACAGTGTCGTTTCAGAGGCCTGGAAAGAACACTTTGCTAAAAACTGTAATTAGTGACTGACCAGATGTATAAATGCACATAGTTTGGTCAAAAGTCCAAGTATGTAAAACTCCCTTTTACACAAACGTTCCAGTGCGACCATGGATCCATAGAGAGAACATATAGGATTGTGGGTGTCAAGTGTTGCAATGCAGTGTACATGCGCGATGTCAAGTACAAATGGAACACCCGGTACTTACTTTTTCTAAATCCTTTATATTACTCATGAAATCTTTCCAAGATTGTACAGCATGAGATGGCATTCTGTGAACAAAACCATTTGGAATGGATCTTTCCAGGGCTTCAACATCTAATTTCATTAAACTTGGTACTACCCATTCTGGGGGGTCATCTATACATGGAGTACTCTAATATGAAAACATACACAGAAAGAACATTAGCTTTGCTAAATAAAGTTTAAAATTTTGTAACTGGGACTCATCTTGCAGTCACGCTAGTGCAAACCCTGAGCTTATCACAATCACACCTACACCTCCCAAACCTCCAATAATATGTGCCAACACATTTCTGTAGGTGTGACTGTGTTAAAATTAAAAAAAAATGCAGGTAACAGCACCTGGTGTTCTCGCCAGAAACAGGACACTGTGTAATCAATAAATTACTTATCAGTCTGATGGACTGAGGAGATAAAAATAAATTATTTCTAACTTACTTTGAAACATATTAGGCCTGGAACATCATCTTCACTAGTACACTGAGGTTCCCATGGGTCTGATGACCATAATCTATAATGCATGTATGTTTTCTGGTCAACTTTTCTGAATCGAAAGTTATGTGGCTTTGAATGTCCATTAAAATTACCATATAGATGTGGTATCAGCCATTCTTTTATATTTAGAAGTGGCCCCAATACCGCCACATTGATGGCAGGTGTATAGGCATTCTTGATAATACTTATCAAATCTGTAAATATACAATAATATTAGCATTACATGGATAACACACATTTACAGTCACAAATGAAACAGAAGAAGCAATCTGTTGGGATTTAACAAATAATTAAGACATTAGCAAACACTGTTCATTACAATCTAAATATGTAAAGTTTTTCAAAATGAATGTGTACCTAGATTTTACTATCAGTACATATGTTTTTGAATATTTTTATCTACATGTATTGCTTGCACAACGTACCTTCAACTGTATATGCATTATCTTTCCTGAGGCCTGTTGATATTTTAGAAAACATCTGATCAACATTTTCATGGGTATGACCAACCGGTAAAAAGTTGACATACACCTTCAGAAGAAAAACAGTAAATTGGAACTGTAACAATCATGTTTTATGTGCTGCATAGTTTTTATCTGATCTGATACAATTACAAATCTCAAAGATAAGTACAATACCAGAGATACTAGTAATTGAATTATGTGCTGTTCCTGTCTTGATAACTTAGAACCGCTTTCTAGGCTTCAAGCTAATGTAATATCAGCACTCTCCCAATATTCAGGAACTTACACGTTAAAATATTAACAACAGAAAAATAGTAATGTAACGGGGAGATCAAGCTATTTATTCAGAGTCCATGGTAAGTGCAAATCATAACCTACAATACTAAATATGCGAATAGGAAGTGAAGAAACATTGTATTTACCCATTTACTTCATCATAAAATATGAAAAAGATCAGGGTCCCTATAAAATATCACATGGTTTGTAGATGTTGTTCTACTGGTTGAAATAGGATATCTTTTCAGTAATAACTTGAATAAATACTTACCTCTTCAAATATATCTAGTTCCACTAATAATGACATGAAGCTGAGAACATAACGGTTTTTGTTTTCACGGAAACAGTTATCTAGTTGGAGATACAGTACTTTGGCAAGATGATTTTTGGCAGCAACTAGCACTTCTAACAGAACATTTAATGTTAAGTTGGAGTCATGTGGCACTTGATTAAAGTCAATATATACATATGGCAACTTCCCAGATGTCACACCTGTATGCACAATATTTCCTTGATGTTTGGGGTAAAAAAAACATTAAATGTTAGTACTAACATAGATATTCGCAAGATAAACTTGTAATGTAGTTCCTCTTACTCAATGGAAGTAGTATTTTAACTACTGTAAATATTGTACTCTACTCTTTAGTGAATGTTATGTCTCCACAAGTTATTTCAGTAAAATTTATAGTTCATCGAATGTTATGCAGGAGTACTGTAACTGATTATCTGTACAATTATATTTCCCAATCACAGCAGCTAAACAGTCAGTACAAAACAAACAATACCTGTAACATGTGACCTAAGTCTATGTAAATTAGAGGTTCCCTTGTCTTCTTTAATCAGATGTGGTAAATCAGTTTTATTTTGATCCATGCCATCTTGTATAATAGTCAGTATTTCGTCTGGCTCCTTCTCGGCTTTCTCTCTATGGTAATGGAATCGTTTACGCTCTTTTCTAGAAAGCATAAAGAGGATAAAGTAAGTGA
The DNA here is from genome assembly GCF_978046115.1 of Saccoglossus kowalevskii. Lineage (NCBI taxonomy): Eukaryota > Metazoa > Hemichordata > Enteropneusta > Harrimaniidae > Saccoglossus > Saccoglossus kowalevskii. Next base: position 21,735,339 of record NC_140659.1, read on the forward strand.
CTAACTTGAACTAAACCAACTCCACAATATGACAAAAAATGTGAATTAAAAAAACAACATCGATTCATAAAAATAAGTGCAGTCCCGATGATGCATTGTCAAACAGTCTGCCTTCTGCACATGCATACTTGCTAGACTCTCATAACATATTGAAGTTGTATTTTAATTTTTGTTAAAAACTAATCATTTTTTCTTTTCAAAAACATATGTATATATATTTTACTATACTTCATACAGTACAACGCGTGAAAACAGTAAATTTTAAAAAAGAGTTCTCGGCTACTTAGGGAGTCCCAAATAAACATGGTAAATCCAGACGACTACATACAGCCAAAACAAAGTCAGCTTGGACTTTCAGTTGTGGGACACGACAAAATAAACGCTGCCGATGATACATTTCGAGAATAAACGCAATCAAAGGCGCCGACCACGCACGTTGGAAATAAATAATAATTTTATTCAACACGAAAATCCACTACAGAGAATAATTTTATGGTTGTAAAACAAATAACAGAAATAACACTTCACGCAACTAATATCACAAATAACACAGTTTATTTTTCAAATTTTGACAAATTTCACTTTTTAATTTTTTATGGCATTGTATGAACATCTGTATTCTGTAAAAATTTGAAATTAAAATTATTAGTGGAACTCTGTTAAATTTGCATCAAAAAATTAATAAGTGAATGCATGTGGCAGTGTTGTTGTTTTAATTGGCTCATTTGCATAAATAGACATAACCGGTTGCCTATCTACAGTTGACTGACAGGGCATATGCAAATTACTGATCAGGGGTCAAACTCATCTAATACCATAAGCTAATGTTATTGTTTAGGACAAAGCAAAATTGAAGTACAGTTCACTCCAAGAGAACACGTTGCGACATGAAGTAACACCTGCCTTTTCACTCTGCAAACGCACACACAAGCACTATTTCCGTATATTGAATACGTTGGCAAAGAAAAAATACCAAAAGGAACAAGTTTAAATCATGTTTGTATTAACACAACACGAAAGCAGTTTCACAGTGAATACGAGTAATTACATTACGTGAGCATGATTACTAAAAACTGTGGCGTGATTGAAGGAGGCTGATGTTCTATTTATTTCCAATACATGTGGTTGGCGACTTTGATTGCGTTTATTTTTTAAATGTATCATAGGCTGAGTTTGTTTTGTTCTGTCTTGCAACTGAAAGTCCAAGCTAACTTTGTTTTGGCTGTAATGTGCTTTTGCCAAGTTTTTTCTGTCTTACCACACCATTTTTTGTTAGTTAATGCTTTAAATGTGCAACCAGACTCCCCAGGCCAATGTTAGTGAGCTACTCACTGTTGCATCTTGGGATTTAATTTGAACTAAGTCAAATAACTTAGCCATTTTTCAGGCAAAACCCACAGATGATTTCCTGGATTTCTCACAAATTGTGCACATGTTGGATTTAAGTTAAGGGTCAAATTAACCTACATAAGTTTACAAAAAGGTTTCAACTAAATATAAAACATAATAAGCCACAAAAAAAATCACCAAAAATTCAACGTCTGTCATAACATTGAAAATAAAGTTTTTATTTATGCGACAACCACTATGCTACCAGTGACTGGTAATTCTTTGATCCTGATCTGTGTGATTGACATGCCTATTGTCTGTACATGTGCGACTAATTTCTCTAAAAGGTGTAGTCTTTAATGTATAGGGTGAACATTTTAAGCGATAACATTTTGAATACCTACAAAGCGAATGTGAAAGCAACTGCTTCAAAGAAGAAGTCAGAAAATTAGAAATAAACAAATCCTCATCTTTATTGTTTTTTACCTACCATACCTTTATACAAATCTACCAATCCAGCAATAAAGGAATACAAATACTTACTCAACTTGATGGTTATGTAGAATTACCAATGCTCTAATTCTGTTTCTCTCCACAGCTGACTTTGCCTTCTGATACTGTTCATCTAATTGTACACATGTGCTACACGCTACAAACTCATTACCCTACACAAAGAAAAATCAATGCATATAACAAATCAAATTACCGGTACCAATTAAGAAAATATGTAATTTAACTCTGGAAAAATATCATGTATAAATTTATTATGTATAATTTATGTACATATTAAGGTGAACCACTTGAAGAAACGGGTCCAACTACATGTACAAAACTGTGTTAATGTGTTTTTATGGTGAATAAAAAAAATAAACATGTACGTACAGGGTGACAAATAGCTACCCACATACACACACATTCTCACTGAATAACGTAAAAATGACTAATTTCCACTGGGTTTTGGAAAATTTACCAGTCTGGTAAAATTTGTGGTTTGTTCAGTTAAACATTAAAGAATTCTTCACACAGTTTTATTTAATTAAGGTATAGATGCAGGCTCTATTATTATCCAAACAGTCTTGGCTATAGACTGTTAAAATTTTACATCAATGTGAATAGTGGAACATACTCAAAAAAAACAATTTTAAAATATAGAAAACAGGTACAAACATTCTCTCTTTTGAATGCTTAGCAAGATTTAGCAAGGCTGTACATAAATAATAAAAAAGAAACATGGCGAAAGAAAAAGTAATGACAGGATCTTCATATTATGTATTATTTAACTTTTTACAAAACAATAATAGGTTTAAACACAGTCCCTCTGGTTTAAGTTTGGAACTGTTACAGCCATTTTAATTATGAGCATGAACAAACTTCTTACTGAGCGAATGTTTATGCAGATTAGCCATTATCTCTACTTGTGTTTTTCAGTTTACCATGGAAGTTCAAATATAAATACATGTAGCTCTCACAATTCTTGTTTATTCCAAGTGAAACCTTAACACAACGTTTATTAGTTCAGGTGTATAGATAGTATGTTTTGTTTTCATATTACAAAGTTGTCAAGCAGGATGTGTGCCGTATATGTTCAATCCCGGTCAGTATTTCACACTTCGAATGTCATTGTCCGATAATACAAAGCTTTTAAAAATAAGCCCAGACGTCCTTTTGTTTGTAAATACATCGTCGAATAGTGTGTCAATTTTGCAATCAGTCAAATGTAGCAGGCAAAATTAACCAACATCGAATGAAAGGCTATGAAAAAAAATCTCAGATAACCAACTCTAAGAAAACCATTTGGATTGGTTGTATGGGGCACCGCCAGCTGGCATCGCTGTCGCTGGGTGCATATGATAGAGGGAAGTTGTGCAACCAAATTTGCCAAGTTCGCAGTTTTTCGCCGATAACAAAATAACTAAGGCAAAAACTCACGGTTTTCAGCATTTTTGTAATAAAGACATTATTCTCTATTAATAATCCGCCCAAAACAGTAAAATTTATATTAATTCTTGTGTTTTTTCGACGTTTTTCGAAAAACCTGCGATTAGGCTGCGAAAGTAAACAATCCGGAGGGGGTGAAACGGAAGAGCATTACCAGGCGACGGACGCTGGGCTCTTTGGCAACGACCGCAAACGTATCGTGTCCAGTCATTGGTTAGTCACATAGAGGTCAAAATACGCGTTCTATTTTTACGCATTAAATTTGGCTCTTCTCTCTATCATATACACCCAGCGATACCGATACCAGCTGACTGTGGAACATAAATACCCAAAGATAATAAATACCTTGCCAATGGTGAATTCTGACAAATGTGTTGTCCACATCCTGCAGAAATAATCATAGCAAATGGTGTCTTGTCTGCAAAAACCTCTCTGCTCGAATTCATTGATCATTCTTTCATACACCATAATTTTTGTCCAGGAACATGGTAAAACAACTTTGGTGTTGTGTGGCATGTAGTCGCCCATTCTCTCAAAATAAAAGCGCATCCATGCAATTGATGTTGAAGTTTTGTCACGCATGCCACCCCTGTATAAATTGCCGTGCTTCACAGTAATAATATCTCGGCGGAACAGCTTTTGGCACTCTCTGAATCTGTAGCGTGAGACATTGAACACCATGCACCAACAAAAAATACATACATCCTTTCCATAAATTCGCAAATTAGTTTCTGCATAAACTTTGCCTTTGATGTATCTTTTGAATGACGAATCTCGAATGACCTTCAAAATGAATTGTTTTTGCTTAGACTCGTTTAAATTTTTCATTTCCCGCTCGCACTGAAGCACGTCGTTCACGGTTAGATCTCGAATACAATAGTCATTGCAACATGTCTCACATAACACATCAACTGGGTTACGTATTGGCTGACTTAGTCGACGGCGCTTCGTGCTATAAGTTTTGTTTGGCGTAGAACTTGCTGCTGGTTCGGTCTGCGGGGAGTTGACAGCAACACCGCGTTCGCTGAAAGAGTCAATGCTCCTGCTACTGGTGCTTTCATCGAACTGTGTTCTTATACTTGTATCAGAAATAGAACTATCAAATACAGTGTGTATGGATGAGCGAGTATTCTCACCTTCAAGTGAATCGTCGAACAAAGTAACCACACTGTTAACAGATTCGTCGAATAATGTTGTAAACGAACACTCGTGGACACTCTCCATGATTCGACCATTCATAGTATTATTGGTGGTGTAAATTAACAATGACACGGGACACACATCAACTATAAAATCGTTGTAACTTTATAATCGGTATATTGGGAGAAAAACACCTACACACCAATTTTCCGGTCTACCGATTGCGCGTGTCATGTCAAGCGCCTAACTGGGCGAAAAGATTTTCACGAGGGGTTTTTATGTAGAATGTATAAAAATAGGTCAGGTAATTCTGACATGCAATGGGTCATGGATAAATATTTTCAGTGTTTCATTATATATTTATTAATACAAACATACCGATCACAACTGAATGACCACAAATCACATAATATGATACAACTTTTAACAAAACATCCCCCACACCAGTAAGTGAAACTGTCTTGAAATGTTGGCTCCCAGAATCCTCTATGAAGATGAGCAATACAGCTGGTTTAATTCCCGAGATCAAGATCCTGTAATCACACCTTCACTTTTGAACTGTAATTCTACACAGCGGAACTCACAGCTTGGGTGATTACCTCTTTTGTTTTAAAATGATTAATACCAACCAGCTCTCAGTGTTGGAGTCAGTCAGTTGCTTATCGTGCTTCTTGGTGTTTACGCTCAAGCGCTCGTACATACGGAACGTTACCAAATTACGCAGTCAACAAACGTGTTTATTTTCAAAATGGGAAGAAGGAGTTGGTGGTTAGAAGAGGACGGACCTAAAATATACGTTTATGTGAATGAAGGAAAGAAGAAAGACAGGCTCACCGATAGAAAGACTGGCGTCCCTTATCCTCATGTTGAAAATGTTGAAGTTTATCCAAAGAAAACCGACGCTGTGAAGGTATTTGTTTCATTAATTTATTTGTCTGTTTTACTTTCACGATCATGATGCAGTTTACCCAATTCCTGTACCGAAATTTATCGATGCTGGCATTGCATTATGCCTCGTAATGTCAGCATCAATAAATATCGGCGTAGGAGCTGTGTTAACTGTATCGTGCTTTATGACTGCGTCGAACTTAAAACTGTGAATAACCCAGAAATTACAGTTACTAGTAGTACCCATTTTGTATGCATGAGTGTAGGATTCATTACTGAAAATATTATACTGGTCCCCTCAAAAGAGAATGGGAAACTAAACTACACGTATGTAAAAAAAAAAAAAAATACTAGTAGTTGGATCACTATGTTTTCCCCGTCCTTGAGGCATAGTTTAATCCAAATCCAAACAAATACATTTCAGCCATGAAACTGTGGCAAAGACCCAAAAGTATACCCCTCAAAACCTATGCAAACTTTCTTTATTCTCTGTATTGCTTAGTCAAAATTATAACTGAAATATCAGATTTTGTGTTGCTGTTGTTGTATATCATAGATGGTTCAGATAAAAGAGAATTTTTTCTATAAGACAGACCGGAAATGGAAACAAGACAAAAACAAAAGATTTTTCAAGTTAGCATGGGGGAAATATTGTTGCTAAGTATTATCGTCAGGGAAAGCTATTGTTTAAGCTAGTCTGTGATTGGTTGCTGTGATGTAGGCTTGACTTGGGGAATTCCTGGTAACAGACGAAAATAACCATTTTGCTTTGAATTCATGGTTTTTGTACTTTGTCCAATGCATTGCATCGCACTATAACGTTTGCATCTGCCGAAATGTCGGTCATTGTTTTTTTTACATTTGCTGCGTACAAGTTTTATTTATGACAGTACCCGATGCCTGTCTCGTGTGAACTAGAATGATCCAGCATGGCTTTCGATTAAATATTTAGAACATCCTCTTTATGATAATCTCTTCTACACATCTCGTGAATAGTGCAGTTGGGTTTAGTTAATGGATCAAATTAACCACTTTTGTCAAGAGCTTTTAAGAAAATATAACAGGCAATATAACTTTAAAGTGTTCCAGTTGAAAGTTCACATTGGCTGAGCTGGAATGATGCATATAGTCGGTGGATCAGATGTTGTCATGGATTTTATGTAATATACTGTGGAATACTTTATTTTCACTGGAATTAATTTTCGCTGAAAAGGCTTTTTGGGCGTTTTTTATGGAATTTATTTTCACTGATTTTTGATGATATTCTATATTCGCTGGATTTTATTTTCACGGAATCATCCCTTCAGCGAAAATAGCGAAAATAAATTCCAAGCGAAAATAAAGTATTCTACAGTACCAGAATAATATTATAAAAGTTAGTATTACCAGTAGCTAATATATCAGCATGCAAACACATAATTTTTATTATTATAAATAAAAAAACAAACATTTTAATAAAACCTGTGGAAGTAATGTTGCATTTACATTGTATGTAGTGTTGTGTAACTTAATTGTGTCTTAATTACATATAAAAAAGTTTATAAACAATGAAAAAAATGCCTCTTAACATGTAACAAATTGAAATTAAATGTAGAGAGTTGTTTAATTTCACCTAGAGTACGGCTATAATAGTGTCAATATGTTCTTTTTTTTTGCAGTTTTTTTTTCATTCAGATTCTGGATCTTCCATTACTTGCCCATATGTATTGGAACGTACATACTTTGAATGGAATAAGTCACAGTATAGCAAAAAGTTTAAAGAAACAAGTAATGTAAGAGAGTTTGTTTCTTTGTTCAGTGAAATGCTTTCTACAAATACTGAACGAAATACTGCTCCAGGAAATTCCAGTGACTCTTGTAGTGATGTTGAAGATATGTCTTTATCGAGTGACAGTGCTTCATGTAGTGAGAGCAGTGATAAGTCATTTGAGAAAGCGTGAGTATTGAATTATTTTCATACCACCATATTTATTCTGTTATCAGTCCCATTATCGTTTACCACGCCCTTTTGTGACGGCTACTCGGCCTTCCTACAAAAACCATGGTGAATATCATGCAGTTTTCCCATATGTACAAAATCCTGCAAACAACCAATCAAAAAGTCCCCTTCTAAATGAAGGGACCCAATCACAGAGAGTATTTCTTGTAAATGTTCTTGTTCATGATAGTTCAATGAAATGTTTCTGATGTGCTTTTTACCTTGCCTGTAGTATATATAGAAGGTAAGGTATGGTAGTGGAAAGATTTTGTCATTTTCCTAATCATTTTATAATTTATATATGTTACAAACAAACATGCAAGGATAACCAAATTTGATATTGGAGTACTGCAATGCATAATTAATGAGATATGGTTGCTGATTGGTTTTTCTTCCAGGTGCCATAACTTCAGTGATTTTTATCTGATGTCTTTAAAAATTTACTTGACTATGCAGGCATAATTAATAAAATACAGTATAAAGCTTCTCCATTAACAATACATTAAAATATTTATTTCTACTTTTAATTTAAGCAATTATATTTCTGGTGTCTATCTGTATCAAGGATTTTGTCAGAATATCAATGGTCTCACCAATTTTTTCATTTAAAACAAATTTTCCATGTTATGGTGATTTTTTTTTTATGTGTGTATATAACCATGGTGGTAAAAAAAGACCTCCATGATATAACATACTAAATTTGTGTGTTTATAACATACTAAATTTTCACCCAAATCTGTGAATAATATGCTAACAGACATTTCATTTTTATAAATTTCTCATTTTTAGGGTCAGAAAGGCCAAACGTCGTATCAGTGACAGTACAAAAGATGTTAGTGTGGTGTCACTCAAACGTCAAAAATATAACACAGATATAGAAGAATGCAAACAAGATACACAATCAACTGTTCAACATGCTTTTTGTGGTATGTGCATATATTTTTATCATTGTAGACCATTGCACTTTAACTACATATCTTTTTCCAGGTAGAGGTGCCTGGTTCTAAATCAAATCTTAAAAAATTCATGATCTTTTTTGATTTAATTACACACTCAAAAACAGCATATTTTAAGATATCTTTTCACATAAAAGATCAACTCTGTGCTTACATAATATCAACATAAATAAATAAATGCCTCCAACACGATGACATGTCCAATTTTCACAGAGAGTGTTATTTCAGTGAAAGATCTTTATACTCTCTGGTGATCATCACTGCAGTTACAACTTACAAATAACATGCTACCTGTTTCATCTTTCTAGTGATTGTCTTAGAATGGCATAAGTAACTGTCTGGTGATATTGATTTAGAATAATAACCTTATTTCTACCTTTTTTGCCATTATGTTTTGTAGGTCATTTCCTTATATCTGTCAGAGCACTACAAGGTGGCCAACAAATCAGAGTACCAGATAAAGTATTTTTAGACAAATTAGTGAAATCCATGGAAAAATACAAAGATGAGTCCTATCAGCCGCTGTGTTTATTGGTAAAAGATGTTTCCTCTGCTGAACAGTTTGATGGAGCTAAGGTATTATATTTATTGTTGTTGTTTTTTTGAGTGTGTGGAAATACTGATAATATTGTTTCTTTAGATAGTCAAGCCTATATCCGAAAAATACACATTAAGACAGACGGGTTTAAACCCCAACTAAATGTATGCAAATTAGTCATCCAACCTCATTCACTGCAACAGGAAACAAAAAGACGAAGGAATGAACCACAAGCGTTTGTTAGAAATGGCTTTGTTTTGATTACAAAAGTTACTTTTCACTTAGTAGTAGCCCAATTTATCGATATACTTTTTGTAAATAGATAAAACTTAGTTGCTATGTCATCAAATTTGTTTTTCACCATTCCCAGATCATGATCCCCTCAAACACTAGTTAATGTACTCGTTAATGTACGGGTCTTACCAATTCATAGAATGAAGATGAACATACGGCCTAGCTGATCGAATTGTGTGGGTTTAGGCATGGAGCTGTAAAAAGACAGCTTCCTGGTTAGGTTGCCTATACTAGCCCACATTTAGGTATGCTATAAGCGGACACACATTTTGCTTTGTGAATGTGCCAAAGTTTTTAATTCTGTTTACTCAGTAAACAAAACATTTAGGTAGGCCTAAGTGAAATGCATGTGTGAAGCTAGCAATACCATTAGGACAGATCTTCTATTGGTTGAAATTTCTTTTTTCAGTTGTTTTAAAAATAAAAAATTAGAGATATAAAATAAGATATAAGATCCTAATTTCTGTTATCCTCTCTGGCAGGGCATATCTTATGATCTAGTTTTTGGACTATCATATTTTTATAACTGGTATGAGTGCAGTATTTGGAAATCTAGGTTGGCTAAGTGGGGAAATCATTAGTGACCTGCATGTTTACTTATATCTTAGCAGATTGATTTTAATACAATGCTCTGCTCTGCCTTCATAATCTTATTTTTTTTGTTTCCCTACCAATTAGAGAAATGGTTACCAATATGATGTCATAGGTGGACAACACACATTATTGGCAATTCAGGAGTTAGCCAGAAAATTCCCACAGGATGAAAAGCTCAAAACTGTAAACTGTGTTGTTTATGCTGGCCTCAATAATGAGGAAAGAAAGTGGTTGGGGGTGAGACACAACAAGACAGGAGAATTTCGTCATGCACTTTCTCTGAAAGAAAAGGTAAATTGACAACTATTCCACATTAAGTAATCAAATTGACTTAAATTGGTTCTCCATTTCTAATAGATGACTGTCTTCTCATCTCATCAAATTCACACACAAAAACTAAAACACTTAGAGGAGGGTTACAAAAAAGCAGGTCATGAACAAATGTGTGATATTTTGTTGTGCCCACATTACTACCACAATATAATTACAGTTTATACCTAAAAATAACTATGACAGAATTTGGTTTAATGGTAGCACAGTTGAGATGAATATGATAGCTTTGAAATTTTGTTAATGGATCATGAAACCAGAGATAAAAGAGAATTAAAATGGGGGGGGGTCTAAAAAATGTTGTGCCACCAACCTGAGGATTTTTATAGATCGGTGGGCCCACTTACAGATCCAAAAAATAAAACAGATGTTACAATAACACAACATTCTGATTTTGAGGTGGAACCCATGTATGCAGGTAACAAATAAGCCTAGCCGCTTCACGGCCTGGTATTGAACCCAGGTCGCAGAGATGCAAAGCGAGTAAGTGTGTCACTGCGCCAACCTACATCCCCACTTTATAGTAGATAATTATTATTATTTATTATAATTTTTTCAACTTTTGTGGAAATCATTACTTTTGACATTTTCTCTCAAATCTTCATTCGGGCTCCTTTTATGTATAATATGAAGATAACCTAAAAAAATTATGTTACGGTAGTTTGCTACCACCACTAAGGTTCAGAATTCCATCACAATATTTTATTTATATATAATTACTCATTAGAGCAAAAGTGATCAATAAATTACTTTTTTTGTTCAAAGAAAAACTGTCTTGTAATATGCAAAAATGGTATATTTTACAAATATCTCCATAGAAAACAGGGGTGAAGCTCTATTTATAATAAAAAAAAAATTTATGTCAGATTTTAGATATGAATTTTTCACCCCATGTCGCCATGCAAAAGGATCCAATGGTAGAATGCTCAACATCTGTCATTTTTATAGATTTTTGTAGTAAACTATTTTAACACTTCATGATTTCCACCTTCCTATAGGTTATGATATGTTATGGAAGAAGAAAAGAAATGCCCAAAGATACAAAAACAACATTGTGGAAAGAGTCGTGCAAAGTTATACTGAATGAGGTATTGTTGCTCTTATGTATATGTATCTTGTGTTTTCACTTACTGACACAAAGTAATTGTTTGTCTTTTGCCGATTTGCGGTGCATTCAATGTTCTGTGGGGTGGCATATTTGTACAGAGCAATTCTGACTACTGAGTTCAGTATGAAAAAAGCTAAAATATGAAAATGTTGCATCTGTTCACTTAATTTATCCCATTTTCTAAACTGAGTTAGAATTCATAGGTCTCCTTGAAGCCTATGTCACAACTTTGAAATAAAGGTGCCATAATTTGCCCAGGGGTCTAACTCAAAAAACTGGTCTGGTATGCATGTCTGTTGAAAAGGGCGTTAAAAAGGCATGTGATACCACAAACCTGGACAAAACAATTACCACTCAATGCATTTAGGGTATGTATTTTACCCATTGTAACAAGGAAAATGGTATGGAATTTTTTACTTATTTAGGGTCATTTATGAAACCTCGTTCACAGACATGGGTTTCAGGTGCTCCCACCCGACAGAATAATTTGCTTTATTTTACCAAATAACCAACTGTGCATTGTAAGTTGAGCTGTTTTTTTTCAGTTAAGTGTTCACTTTGATATATTAACTATTCATTTGTTTCAGGATAAGAACAGCCAAACTTTAGACGTTGCATGTGCTTTGGCATCTTATGATGGTTTACTCTATAACAAAATTATGGAACTGTTTGAAAAATATGAAGATGGAGATCTCAAAGAACAAAGAATTAAAAAGAAAGACCAAGGACACAAGCCAGATATAAAGCCATACAAGTTTAAATACTTAAAGAGTTTAGATGCAGACACAGTGCTGGCATTGGTGTCAGATGTTGTAGACAAAAACCTGTCATTGACAGCATTTGAAAAAGAGAGCCAAATTCTGACTAAGCTCTCATTAATACAAAGAGCATTCATACAAATGATGGGAGTAGAAACGTGGAAGGAAGCCATGGAGTTGTTTCCAAAAGAGACACAAAGAGAGAACTTGAGCAGGTTCACAAAGTTACCTTTCAGACCAAATATTCCTGATACCTTTGTCAGATACTGTCAAAGTATTAGAAAAAGAAATGATAAGGACTCGAATACAGTTCAAGAGTGCCTATATGGTATAGATGGTTCAAAAGGTATTGTTTTGCACCATGATGTACTGAAGCTGTCACCTAAGACTTTAAAAGAGAATGGTGTTAAATCAAATGGTTTTGACTGTGTAATAGTGGATGTACCTGATGTAAGTATTAATAGTTATCATAAGTTGTTTAAAAATAATACAATGATAGTTTAGATTCATTGAAGTTGTATTGCTTTTTATTTTTGTTAAAAACCGATCACTTCCACTTTTCCAAAATTTTATACTACATGCACTGTCACTCATAAAAATAATTTAAAATTATCAGAAGTTCGGGTGCCTCAAAGAGTGTTGTACCGAGGCTGCAACCTTGCGCTATTACCCCAAACTCAGCTGAAAGGGCATTTTAGTACACTAATTTTTCCAGTAATGTATTGTCTGAGAGGGGTTGTGTTTACAAGTCAATGTGCGCCACATCAAACAATGCTGGTCATAATTTATTGCTATTACCGAAAAAAAACAAAACATAAAAGATGAGCTGTCCAACATGTACCAGTTTTTGTTTTTGTTAGCATCTGGAAAGCCCAGGCGTTGAGACAGAGCTCTGTGCCCAGGCAGTTGCTCTTCGCAGAGCTGTGAAAAAAATAAGTAAATGCATGTGCGGGGGGAGATTAAAATACTGTAAAACATGTCTTTTTAGCTAACATGTTATTTTAGCTAATTTATAATTCAGGTAATTCAAGATGTTGCTAATTTAGAATAAAGTACAATATATATCCTAACAATAAGATTGTTGGCAGTTTAGATTCAGTTAATTCATGCATGGAGTCAAATTCGCTAAAATGCATGTAGCTACATTTGTATTTAAACGTGTTTCAAAGCAGTTAGTAAAATCTGTCTTGTTGTTTCTTATTCAGCCATTGTCAGTTATTACACTTCATTTTTTTCCAGGAATGGCTAACCGAGGAAATAAAAGAGTTGGTAATAACTGTAAAAACAATCAACACCAGCATTGACAATTATAGACTTGTCCTGTTATGTGACACCAGTCTGATGACTAGAATAAAAGGAGAACTTATAAAAACAAATACTTTTACTAAAGTGGAGGAAATATTTTATTATGTAGAAAATACAAGGAAAGGTGAGCCATATATGTTTTACCTAATTTGTAAATGAATCCTTCTGTCTATTCTCAGGTCGTATTAAATAATATAGTATTAATGGACTACTTAGATTGTCACCTTGGGGCTGGGGCAAATAAATATAGTTGTTACTTATAGTTGTTACATTTTCTCTGCAGAACCAACATCAATATTAACAGAGTCTGTCCATGGGGTGGTGATTGCGTACTATGCAGAAAATGGAGTCATCACACTTGACCAGGTCCATGTGGATGAGCCACAACACAATTTTTGGATTGTAAAAGCAGAGTCAGTCATAAAAGATGGCGAGGGGGATGTTGTTTCGAAGAAGCAAAAGCCGCAGCAGCTGTACGAAAAAGTCATCAAACTTTGCAGTAGCAAATCAGCATGGATTTTAGATGGGACATGTGGAGCAGGTGATTAGAAATAAGAAATTACTGTAGAATACTTTATTTTCACTTGAAATTTATTTTCGCTGAAGAGATGATTCCGTGAAAATAAAATCCAGCGAATATATTATAATTTCCTGTATTTCACATTCAACTCATCAAAAAATCAATGAAAATAAATTCCATAAAGAACGCCCAAAAAGCCTTTTCAGCAAAAATTAATTCCAGCGAAAATGAAGTATTTCACAGTATTATAAATTATAAACCACCTTTCAATACAACAAAACGTCTTCCACTTTACTGAAATGATTAGGTGTTTCTGTTGTGAATAGCCAAAATAACTTACCATTGAGCATGTTTTCCAAAGAGAAGCTCAAATTATCCTTATAGACTGTTTTAGGAGGCATTCCTGGTGACCTTTTTGGTGGCTTAAAAGATGAAGCTTTAGCGGAGAATGTTCTAAAGTTGCATGACCAATGTCATCAGACTTGTTCTTATTCGTGTGATTGCATGTGATTGGGTGTTCTCAGTGCCTGTGGTAACACTGTTATGGTATTCTTTTAAATATTGGATTTTAGATGTGCATTTCAAAAAGTGTGTGCAGTGAAAATTTTAAAAGTTTAAAATTTGTCTCATTCTATTATGTAACAGGAACTGGTATAATGGTGGGGCTTCTGCACAGTAGAAATGTTGTTGGAGTCGATATCAACGAAAAATGTGTAAACTACTGTAAAGTAAGATGTGATGGAGTTGCAGACTTCCTTGAAGATGACACAGAACAGGACCCACATAATTAGTGTCATTAACTTGCGTATTGTTATAGACAATGCATGTGTCATTTCATGTCAAGATTTTAAATTCTCAATTCTTTGTGAATATTTTCGTCATTTCCAACTTCTTGTAAAAAACGCAAGTTTGATTGCTTTGATATTAATTTTGATGAATATTTTTGTAAGTTTTAGTAAAAAGTAACATTTTCAACTTCTTGTTGCAAATCGCAAGTCTGATTGCTTTGATATTTAATACATATATAGGTACTACTTGTGGATTTTTCTCATTGTTTATTTTGTGATGATATCTTTAATTCTCTTATTTTAGTGAATATTTTTGTAATTTTTGGTTTATTTTTGATTAAGTTATATTTTTGTTGAAAACAGCAAGTCCCATTGCTTGATACTATACATATTGTTCATTTTCTAATGATATCTTCAGTTCTTTAATTGAAAATTATGTACATTGATAACAGCTGAACTATCTCAGCCTACAGGCTGCTTGTAATTGTATTTTCTATTCCCTGTGTTATGGTGATATATTTTACACAGAATGTTCACTTACATAGACCTGTATTTGATTACAATTGCTTTTTTCAATTTAGTACTAATATTTAATAAATTGAAATACTTCCTAACGAGAACTAGGTGGTGTGGTCTTTTTTACTTTCTGAATATGAATGTCAGAAATTTCTGGCAACCTTGGCCTAGATCACAGATGTCAGAAATTGTTGACAACTTTCGGCCAGAGCGCAGATGTCAGAAATTGTTGACAGCCTTCGGCCAGAGCACAGGTGTCGGGAAATTTTTGACAACCTTCGGCCAGAGTACAGATGTCAGAAATTTTTTTGACAACCTTTGGCCAGAACAAAGATGTCAAAAATTTCTTGCAAACTCCCTCACACAAAGACTGCAGTAGCATGATAAGTGGTCTTACAAAATTTGTCAGGAGTTCGGCTTTTGGTGAGCTGTCATTTCACATAGTTTAATTTTGAATTTTATCTTGGCAAATAATCAAAAATTATAAGGTATGATTACAATATTGTGAAAAAGACACAAAATTATCGTAAATGTATACAAGTTGGGGCACATTTTATGAAAACTGTTTATTATTGCTAAAATGTTGCAAATATGTGAAAGTTCTCAAAATGTTGTTTTTTTCTATTAAAAATAAAGCAAAATGCGCATTTTTCGGAAACTTGAAAATGTTTCTCGGACTGTTAAATGGACACGGGATGTTATTTTTTTCTTCCTTTATGTTCTTACAAATCATTCTTTTGAAATTCAATTATTGTAGCCAGACAATTTTCGACCTGTGTTTGACGAGAGTGTTCATGGGCAAGGGTCGGTGGATTTGTTAAATGTATCGCTATACAACATTTGTTGGACTTCAGTGATATGTAATCCTGTACAAGGGTTGGTGGATTTGACGAGTGTTCATGGACGTACAAGGGTTGATAGATTTGTTAAATGTATCCCTGTAAATATTTGTTGGACCTGAGTATGTAATCCTGTGCAAGGATTGATGAATATATATCAAATGTACTGAAGCACACATTGAAGCACACGGACTCTTGGATTTGTGAAATCGATCCCTATACAAAGACATATTGGCTGTAATGTCAGCTCTGGCCAAACGTATTGTTGTATTCCGTTATTCTGGCCAGATATAAAGGACCAGGTAAAAATTAGACAACAGAGTTATTCCTTCACCCCTGAAAACCCAGGGCTGTAAACATTAAACGGAATATATTTAATAATATTACAAAACAATCACATTATGAATACAAAATAAACGGTGAACCTGACTCCGTCCTCTGATAGGAGACTGTGTGATGTAATAGTATTTCAGCACTACAGATTGTCAAATGTCATTCCTTTATTTACATTTATTTTGCAGACTATGTAATAATAATAATAATAATAATAATAATAATAATAATAATAATAAGAATAATAATAATAACTTTGAAAGTAATATTGATTATTAATGGAAAACAATTATTATGAAACGTCGGAATCACTCTGTCTATTTGAATACTGTAAACGCTTTCTTATCACATTAAACTGGTCGCTGTTTCTTCGTTTTACACTCAAATCTACATGAGCAAAGGCAAGCCTCAATAGGTCTCGACTGTATACAGCGCAACCTGCAGCGGATGTTCCCATTTTCCCTGAAACTTTTTAGCACACTACCTAGTCAGCTGTAGTAAAGAACATGATGCAATTTAAACCAGAATCCGCCATTTTATGTCGTCTGTTTTTGTAATTACGCTTGTTTGATTCTATTCAATTCATGGGGAGCGCTAGCTGTATATATAAAAACGCAAAATATGCTTGTCATGGTCGTTAAGTGACCGCCACGCTAAAAGTACACGTAGATTAAAAATTAATGAAGTGCACGTGAACCAGTCACAATGTTGGCAGCTATCCAACAGAACGGAGCACGCCGTCTCGGAATGGGTCAAACGTGGCGATAAAAATAACAAAAAAACAACAACAGGCTAGACATAGATGGGACACAGCGATAACAAAATCACTGGTCTCACGCTCCCAGCCACCACTCCTCATCGTTTTAAATGCTAGCCCCTCCTAAAGCTAAATACGGTAGCTAGGGGTAGTCCTTGAGGAACCCGGCGAGCGATGACAGAATTTAAAAAAAAAAAAAAAGATGCACAGTAAAGTGATCATTGAAAAATCTTGCAGAGATCAATATTAGAAACAAATATGCTTAAATAATAGGAAAAATATATTTAAACAGAAATTGGAGCAAATTCATGAAGAAAAAACACACAATTAGCACAAACCTATTTTGAACAGTTTTTCTATCATTGCCCAAAGTCTCTACTGGTCCGCCCCTTATTGTGCCAACATTACAGCACTGGTGATTATAAACACTTTCACTTTCCCATGCTTGTAAGGTACAACGTTGCAGCACACTGCGTGGCAATTGCCATACCACGTAGTTCTAGTCAGCGATAACACCGAAAGCTATCGTAAAGTATATCTTGATTTCAACGTAGACCTACAAACCCTTTATCGATGCCGATTTCTCGACAACACCAGATGACCTCTTTGTATAATTATCATGTTTAAATGTCTCGTTATTCAACCGTAAAAAAATAAATGTTTAAAACGAACGCTACCTGAATATAATACACTGCGACTTCCGTTTGATACTAAAAAACGTGACTGGCGCGATATTTTGCATTGAACGACCCTCTAAGTCAGCGGTGCTTACTTATATATTAGAAAATAACCAGTAAGCTGGAGGGCGTGTTCTAGATCTATATTGTAGTTTACCAAGCAGAGAGATATGATTCACAATAGAGTTCTCTTCGTTTAAACGGTGAGTACATATTTATCGTATACACGTTGTCTTGTAGACTGGATGATGGGAATTATCGTATTTTGTACGGTTTTTCCGTTTGACGCAATTTGATCAGTAATCAACATAAACGGTTTAGATTTATTTTGTAGGTAATGGTGTCACACTTGGGGCCGAGTGTGAAGTGTTCGATATAATCGTAGACAGTTTCACTATACGTGCATAATCGTCGTTGAAACGTGAGTCTGGCTAAAATCAAATTCCACGGACCGTTGATGTATTTTCCCTTTCAAAATACCGGTTTCAATTTAGAATCCTAAAAATAATATAAGATTAATTTCTAAACTGTTTAAATCACTAAACGGACTGACTACGTTAGTACGTGGCTTTATAACTCAGCCACGTTCGAATGACGATTATTTCACTTGCTGGCCATAATATCTGACCAATAATAACATTGTATTCATTTTGTTTACAATTGAACTTGAATTGCGCGTAGTTATGAGAGTTATGGCCGTGTGATTGTGGGTCACATCGACTTCAATCGATAGAGTGTGCACACGTACATTCATGACAATGTTGCTGATATATGTATGTGTGCCGTCATATGCAAATTACATTGAAGGTTGGCCGCGTTTTACACTACGTGTTTACCGTACTGTGCTGTCTGACCCTGACCTATCCGAGTACACAAGAGAGTGAGGTTCAACGCTTTCGTATTATAATAGTAATAGGGATGCCGACATAGAATACACGCGTGTGCATGATTTAGTTGTGACAATCATTATCGCGATGAATGCTTGCGTTTTCTGATCCGTACGTGATCGTGACGATGCTTTATCTGAACAACATGCTACTGTGCTTAAGGGGTCGGCCATCCGATTTTAGGGGGGTGGCTTTTTGCAAGGAACACTGAGATTTAAACGTACGTGTACTTATATATCGACTGCGTGTTATTATGTACAGTGACTGGTCGTATGGATCAAAGGCATTTGTATTATTATTATGGACGTAATGGAATATGTGCTATTGACAATAGTGACTTTATTACGCAACTTAACCATCTGTGGGTTTAGTAAGGTAAAAAAATAATTACAAAAGACAAATAAAATAAGACACACTAAAATTAAAATACACTGAAATTCAAAAAAAAAAAAAAAAAAAAAAATAAAAATAGAAAATCTCTGAAAAATTGATTAAACAGCAGCAAGGTTCTCCCAGACCACAGTTACATACTCAACTTTAGAAAATTGTATTTTTTAAATAATATGATAAAGCCATATTATTTCCTTTTCACAAAGCTTTCCGTTCTGGACAACTCATTAATTTTTATTTTAAAATATTTCAAGACATTTTTTTTCTCTACTTCTTAGAAATTGCAATCTAAGATGAAATGCATTTCATCTTTAATTGAATTCGTTTGTTAGCTTTGTTTTACAACATTGGTTAGTTGATTAATATTGTTGATCTTGTAAGTTTCTTTTATTTTAGACAAGTTTTTTTCTTCAAACAATTTTTTTATTTGAGTAATCCAGGCAGAATTATTCTGTATTTCCTTTAATGCACATTTTAATATCATACTCACGAATTGGACTCACGCCGTCATCACGGAAACAAGAAGCCAGCGGCCATCAACCCTGAATTAAAAAATAAAAAATGTTTTCAAATTCTGTGTGTTAAAAGCCGAAGACTTGAATATCAATGGGCTTGTTTAGCTCCTCTGTCGACCTTTTCGAGAGGAGCTTATCAGACGAGTGATTGTCCATCGGCGTCCGTCGTCGTCGTCCGTCGTCCGTCGTCGTCAGTTCGTGTCAACTTTTTACCTTTTCGACTTCTTGAAGAACTAAAATTCTGTATGCTTTGTATATGTACCTTGGGCAGACCTCTCTCAGATTTGTTCATTTCGTCATATCTTCAATTCCCTAATTTTGATGAATATTTTTGTTACTTTTAGTAACTTTTTGACTTCTTATTAAAAACCGCAAGTCTGATTGCTTTGGTATTACACAATAGGGACTACAGAGCACTCTCAGATTTGTTCATTTCGTGATGATATCTTCAATTCTCTAATTATACATGTGTACATGTAGGTACCCTCAGATAGACCTCTCAGATTTGTTCATTTCCTGGTGATATATTTAATTCTCTATCTATGATGAATATTTTTCTCATTTTTAGGAAAAAGTGAAATTTGCTTCTTGTTAAAATCCACAAATGTGATTGCTTTGATACTATACATATAGGTGCCACAGTTAGACCTCTCAGATTTGTTCATTTCCTAATATCTTCAGTTCTTTATTTGAAACGTGCACTGCTAACATCGGCTGTGAGGCTGCTTGTTTTTTAACAATCCGATGAATAAGTACAATATTTTTGTATGCCGAAACAGTACAGTGCATCTCAACATGTTTTCATGTCGGAGCCTAGCACACTCCCTCTCACCAATAATTTATTTATTTTATTTATTTATTAACAGATTATTTCCCGCATGTGAAATATTGACCTTCATATATTCAATATAGTCATGATTAGCCACCTCCCATATGAATTACTCTCTTACGTGGTGACGTATTTATATTTAAAATTAAACGTATTCATGTTTAATATACGAGAATGTGATCGGCATGTGGTTGTACGTGTTTTTGCCATTGTTCTTATCTGTGTTTTTTTCAACCGTGCTCATCATGGCGGATCAGGTCGAAGTAGCTAGTGTGCATGAGTAAAAATAGTGGCTTAATCTATCGAATTTGTGCGCCACTGACTCAGTGTCGGTATATTTTGTGATAGATGTTTTCTAAAGCTCGTACAGAACCACGCGAAACAATGAGAATCAGAACGCGGCAAAACAACACTTTCACGAAATACCGCGTTTTCAAAATTTTATGGTCACTTAACTATATTCGCACAAAAAATGAGTCGTAAAAATTGATATATTTTAGTCATTTAGCCTCGGTTGGTAAAAACGTCTCATGATAGTTTAAATGTTGTTACAGTGAAAACTTAACATGTAGTTATTAAATTGGTAATAACAAATTATTAAGAACTTCAGCAGATTAATATTAATTTATTATAAAATATTCAATAACATGGATTTTTTATAAAAATAGTTCTAAAAATGTCTGTTTGTATTTGATTGATTTAGATGTTTGTAAGTGCTGGGTTAAAAAGGGCGCTATAGGGCGCTAAAGGGCGCTGGCTTGTGTCCGACATCTTACAAACCGGAACGAAACGTTGTTTTAAAAAAATAGGTTAGTCTATATATTCCTAATCACCAGACTTGTTGTTACTGTGCCAAATGTCATATACTATTGCATTATTTATTAATTCTGATAATATTACTATTTATAGCAATATTTGTTTGTTATTGCAGGTCACGTGGTGTTTTACTTAGTACAATCATAGGTCATACGTTGGACACAGATTGTTGGTGCCACATTTCCAAAACTTTCACAATAGTTGTTCTCGCAATCCCTAATAATTATGTAGAGAAAAAAAAAGAGTGCCACAATAGTCAATATTTATGCGCGAGAACATAACATTTCTAATGACATATTTATATTCATAAAAACTTCAGTTGATTTCATAAAATACAAAATCATTTGTACTTACCTACCCATCTCTTTATCCTAATTCTAATACCAATGCACGTATTTCTTGACTTCATTAATAATTTTCCAATTACGCAAAAGAGGTTTTACGAATTTGAATTGAGATTTTACGAATACAAATAAATTTAAGTTTAAGTTATTACAACTAGACACAGTTTAATTAAACTGTAATTTAATTGCATTTCTATATGGAATCGCAAATTAATCAAGTTGAGTTTAATTAAATTGTGATTTAATTGCATTTCTATATGGAATCGCAAATTAATCAAGTTGAATTTAATTAAATTGTGATTTAATTGTATTATATATAAAATGAAAAAAAAAATAGATTAAAAATAAAATAAAAAATGAGTACAAGAAAGCCGTGTTCTCCCTGTGCGAAAAATAGACTGGTTCGCCGTGTCAGTCCAGATCAGATAAAAAATGTCATATTTTATTGTTGTGAACAACAAATTTGCAGAAAGCCTAATTTATCCAGCCCCTCGCCCTAATTTCACATGGGTAACATCTAATAACATCAAGCTGTATCAGCCACTGTTACTAGTAAGACCAACACCGGTGCAGCTAGAGCAATTTTATTTGTATGTAATTATAAAAAAATTAACGGTAGAAATTCAAATTCAATTCAAATACACGATGAAAATGAATACTAGTAAGTCGGTGATAGAGGGCGCTTAGCGGTGTGATAACGGCGTTTGGTATAAGATACAACCCCTAAACGACGGTGTTACAAACGCTGGCGCCACGCCTGAATTTCTTGTCCACACACGTTCTCAGATATGCAATGTATTCATACGTGACCCATGAATTATGTCTGAACATCTGTTTTGGCGAAGTGCCACGTGTCGTTGGATTTCGCATCAGACCCCACTAACGGCGTGTGTTGATTTTGGAACACCGCGGAGGGCGCAACTCACTCGACCTCGTCAGGCTAACACACACAGTGAATACAAAAACGTACGCTGAGGGGTGGTGGTTATAGTATCTTTATACATACTGGTCGCCATTCTGTTACTGTGATATGTGGATCTTTACCCAAGAAACCTTTAGTAGGCAAACACTCCAATTTTCAAGTTTAAAAATTGATAAAGTAAATGTAATTATAATATAATTAAAAAAACACATTCTGATTGTATATGTAAATCATCATTTTTTTCTTACTTTTTTTCATATATTGAGTATAGATATATGCTAATTAAGTGCAAATAAAAATGTAACATTTTAACCACAGTACATAGTAGTGACATGTTTTGTTTTGAATATATTAAACAACAATGGCTGCTGAACCATAATCAAGGTCATTGCCGGTATTAACGATTTAGTGTTTTACCGGACCCAGTGCGCCAGCTTGATGTAAACAATATTTATGATTTTGTTAAAGGGGTGAAATCAATTATTTTTCTTTACTATATCGAATAATGTGCCCCAGTAGCTACTTATAGTTGTTTGTCAATTTTAAAGCGCGGTGGTCGTCGCGCAGCGCGTGTTCGAATTTCATGTAAATAAACAATGTATTTTACACGCGTTGTATACGTCGCTATGGGTCCCATATAGAACAGGACGCGGCACGACGACTATCGCCCTTTAACTAAACAAATGACAATATTTCTAATTTTGTATTTTCATACAATTATATCATGATTGTAACAGATGTCCTGATATAGCTACGAAGTCTCTTGTGGCAGTGACTTCTGTTATTTTCTGTGTTTCTTTTGAATGATTAGCGTTGACAATGTGTAGGCGAGCTAAAATTGGTCTATATTCAAGAATTCGTGAATTTGCCGACTGTTACTACACTTTTGAAGTTGAAAACATTGTTGATATGTTTGAGAAAACTACAGTAGACTGCACGTACACATATGTGAGCAAAACAAAGCAGAGCTTTCTGTGCAAATATCGCCACAAATAGCAATGTATCAACGGTTACGCTATTGTGTTCAATGCCGGCCTTCTAAACTGAAACAAAGATGATAACACTTTCTTGTGTTATATATAAGTAAATTATATATTTACACATAGATCTGTGTCACACTTATATATTTACACATAGATCCGTGACACACTTATATATTTACACATAGAACCGTGACAGATTCATTTATTTACACAAGAATTTTCTGAGATATACACAACATTTCCCAGTGTAATAATTATTGTGAGTATCTCTAAACGTTGAGGGCGTTCGACTACGACTAATTTTCCAGAACGTCATTGAGAACTACATGATAACGAAATATAAAATAAATATGTTTTCCTGTGTGTTTTGTAGTGACACCCAATCCCAATTCACCATATCCACAAGCGATTTAAGACCCTTGTCACGATCCACTGGCTGTATACATATAAATAGCTTTGAATCAGCTAGGTATTATTTATTGTTGGAACGAACATTCTTTTGTTGATATCAGCATGTATATTTCATTTGGTGCATCAATATAATCGAAAGATTGGGTATTTTCCGTGAAAATAAATTAAGCAAAACAAGGCTGCCAACAAAGTAACATCACGTTTTCGCAACACATTTAAGTGTTTTGTTGCACGTGAATTAGGACGTGGCACGTACAAATTGTTTACAATGTATATTCAATATAATTTATATATTTGTTATTTTACAGGACTATAATGGAGAGAATAAACATATCAGATCAAGAATCAATTGCCACAAGAGAACTAAAGAGGGCGCTCTTCCAAAAGGTCTGTGTCTGTCAATTATTTGATGTTTTTTAAATATTACGCGTTGCTTTTCGAAAACCCTGATACAACTCAAATGGTGGCAGTCGTCGCGCTGTGTTGATAAACATTGATTTTCCCACAATCCAATGTGCTTTTCTAATGGAAATCTCAAGTATGAGTTTTGACCTGGGCGCGACTTGCACTAATTACTGCCAGAGACTCCTTTGACACCTTCCAATCAGCCACAAAATACCTAATTAAAGCTTGGTAACGTATCAATTTGTACTCGTTCATCTGCTCAACAATCAAAGACGCCATTTTTGTGTATATGAGACCCATATATCTCACGCATGCGCGGCCCGACGACTACCGCCCTTTAAGGCAATTTGAGCCCAATTCAAGTTGGATACACGCTGAATAACCATTCTGTTATAATTAAAAAAAAATTTAAAAGGCTAAGAAGGATGTAAATCGATCATAATAAATATACCAGTTTATAATAAAACAACAGGGCTGTGCGGTTATCTCTCTATCAAATGGCAATTTGTAATGCGCTATCCTGGCGTCACCCAGGGTAGGGGTTACCCTTTGATGTTCAGCCTAAGGTAGGATTTGAACTTGGGTCTACCGATCATGAGTCTGATGCGACAACCACTATGCTACTATGTTTACATGTAAATGTGACTTTTAATAAATAATTATTGATTCAAATGAATACACTATTATACAGTAGATCACTTACCCAGTGGCACGTGTCCACATACTTCAGTTAATTCAAGCCTTCAGATTGCACTTGCCATTAGCTATGTACTGGCCATTCAATGTGCATTTGTGTTCAAAATTGGCAACAAGTGACAATGATGGTCAGATACAGTACGATTATGGTCACTACAATCCTACAAATTTATAATCGAATATTTACTTTCGTTTTGTCTTTAGTGGTATTTACCTCACCTAAATGGTGAGAAGGTGGTGATAGTTTCCTTTGATGAATAACCCTTAGCCCCGACCTTTACATTTCAGTGACTATAGATAACCATTCAACATTACAACCTGAGAATGTTCCTTTGTCTTACAGTGCCATGGTCTATCACTTCTAACTGGATGCCAAATCTTCCTTCACATTGAAGACAAAAATGATGGAGTACAGTTCTATGGCAACCAAGAACAGGTCAAACGATTCCTGAATGGACAGTTCCTGCCAAATGGGCAGGAGAAAGAAGTATCGGGTGAGACAGGGTTACTAAAGACTCCAGTAGTTAATTCCAATTCAAATGACAAATCTGTGTATACATCCACGAATGAGATATCTTCTGATGAAATCCCAAACAGCACAACGAATCCTGAAGTTACACCTGAAATGGTTGACAAGCATAATGAAAATGAAATGAATAACAATAAACATACAAATCATCTCAATACTGATGAGAAAAATACCAGTATGGACAAAACAGGCACATTTGTGCCGAAGATTAGTGTTGCTTCATTGGGGAAGAAATTTTCGCAGGTGATGATAAAAAGAGTACTCCTTGAGCAAGAGGAAGAGGAACGTCAAAAAGTGATGAGGAAAAAAGAAACAGCACTGAAAATGGAAAATAAAGAAACGTCTGATAATACTGATATTGTACAATCGCATGAAAGTATAATGATAAATGAAGTTTACAGCTTGGATAGAAACTCGGAACAAACAAACAATGCTGAAATTAGTGAGCAAAACAAATTTGACAATCAAAGAAGCCAAGCATTTACCCCAAACGAACAACAAGAAGGATACAGAGAGTATGTTTATAATCATGCAACAAACCAAAGGAGAGAAAGCAACACAGAACAAAGAGAACCGATAAATTTTTCAGCAAGAGATCAAACAGATGAAATAGGATTCATCAATATTCAGCAAGATGCTGCATCTAGTTCTGATAGTGGCATCTCCACAGAGGCTTTAGAAACCAGTTCTCCCAATGAAAGCTTACCTGCCGAGATTCCGTATTATAAAATTGCTTCAAAATCAAAGAGACGTTATCAGTGTGGCATTTGTGGGAAAGCATTTACTCAGCTGTCCGTGTTGAAGGAACACATGAAGACACATACAGGTGAAAAACCATACATATGTAAACAATGTGGAAAAGAGTTCAGTCATCCAAGTAATTTCAAACGTCATGAACGCCTTGTACATAGTGGTTCTGGTGAAAGAAGGCACCAGTGTCCAGTTTGCCTGAAAGCATTTCCACTATCACACCATTTGAAAGAACATTTCCGTATTCATAGTGGGGAGCGCCCATACCAGTGCAAAGTATGTGGACAGAAGTTTAAGCAGTCATCAACATTAAAAACTCACCAAAAGAGGCATTTCACAAAAGATGCTTTAAATGTTGATACTAATGATTTATACCAAAATGCAACGGATATGAGCCAACAGAACATTTCACAGAGGCACTTTTCATCTTCTTCCTCTCCAAGATCTATTGATGGCTTAGATATTGAAGGGATTCACCCAAACCATTCAAACTCCTCCTTAGCTAAGAACCCATCGCCCGGAGTTGTAAAGGCAATGGAGGGGTACAATGGAGTGCCACATGCGGATGATGTTGTTAGAAACCAGCCTTTTCATCCAAGAATGCTCCCTGTTCATCATTTGAATATGCCGACAACAGAATTACCAAAAGCTTCCAAACCATTTGTTAACGTCCAAAGTACACAATTTTCAATGGATGCAGTCATGTTGCAACACACTAGTAAATTTGGACCAGATGGCAACACTGACTCATTTGAAAATAACAGTCCAACAAGAGTGAGCAGGTATCCACCACCTCTCATCCACTGCAGGTCTAAAGACTGGTTTGACGAAGACAGAGAACTTGGGAATAAATATAAAAAAACAAGGGTCGAAAGCAATGACGGAAACACCATGCTACAGCAGGGAAATGAACAGCAGAGTGCCTCAGATGACGCTGATTCGACACGTTTATCGCCCATAGGTAGCGAGGCAGACGATCTCCTTTCTGCTACGAAAGGTCATGATAGTAATCAGCCATTTGAACATATCAAGGTGAAATTGGAGGTGCCAGATGAACAAGTTAACAAAGCATCATCTTGTATAGCTGACGAGAATACTGATGACAATCGTTCTAGTGGGACAGGGTATGCAGGCAGTAGTGAGATGTCTGGTGGAAGTGGAACAGATAGTGACTCACCAAATCACGTTCAGCAATACTCGCAGCCTGGCCTATACCCACTCCATATAGCAGCAAGAGAAGGAACAATGGTGATGAGCCAGACAAGAAATGATTATCTAAATTGTTTCCACTGTAAAGTATGCGATACATTCTTGTCATCTGCAGCCACATTCCATGAACATCAAAAGGTATGTCATGGATTAGGAACTTCTGACCAACATATGTGTCACTTATGCAGGCGTAGTTTCAGCAACCAGAGTAACTTCAAACGGCATTTACGCCTCATGCATAGCGGTACCAAGGTGAGACGCCATCAATGTCTAGTCTGTTTTAAAGCATTCCCACTCGGCCATCACTTAAAAGAACATTTTCGCATTCACAGTGGTGAGCGGCCTTACAAGTGTGAGGTCTGTGGAAAAGGCTTCACCCAGTCTTCAACGCTCAAGAATCATCGCAAAACACACGCCCAGGAAAAGGCAAGTTACCACTGCACCAATTGCAACCGGAGGTTCCCCGACGCACAGATGTTGATGGATCACCGTATGCAGCACATTATTGAGTCGTGTAAGTGCCCTACATGTGGCAAGCAATGCCGTAGTCCTTATGAACTCGGTGTTCATAGAATGAAAGAATACTGTTCCAGTAACAATATGCAAAGCAGGCAAAATCTTTCAGAACAGCAGGCTATGCCAAACTAACTAATTACAATCAGTACACAGAGTTAGAAAATAATCGAGAACGATCTGGTTATGCAACTTGTGTTAGTGTTGTTATATTGAAGTTGGTGGTAAACTTGTTGAGATGAGAGGAGATGGTAACACAATATTGTTTTTCCTTCACTTAGTTCTATCTTGTTTAGTTTAGTTTTTATTTCCAGGGTGTATAATTTGTTTGGGATTTTTTGTCATTATCCATTTAAGATTTTTTTGTCTGATTTATTTTCTGCGCTGATTTTTTTGAATTTCACGACTTTTGTCGGTGAACCCCACAATAGAATTAATGTATTTGCAATGATGATACTTCCATTGTAATGGTCTGTCACGTTCAGTGAAATAAGCTCGCACAATGTTTTATTAGAACAAGTTTTAGTGTGCTGAGCACACATTTGGGGAATGTATTGTAATGACTTAATAACCAAGACGTTCAGTAATACTAGTAATCTAAAAAGGAATCATAATCTGGATCATTGCCCCCGAATCAATTAAATTATTCGTTAATGATATCTAAGTTTAGTAGTTTCCCTCTTTATTCGGTTTACCGTTTACTGCGAGATCTTGCACAATGCGAGAAATGCGCCGATCGAACGTCTGCTGCGAAAATCAAAATGATTTGATTTTGAACTTGAATTTCTTTTGTTATAGTACAATGTCAAATGCGGAGCTTTCAGAGGAGAATGTGTCCTTGAGATACACTTACTTATTATAAATGCGGGAGGGTCGTCACCTGCGCACGCGCGGGAATTGAGTTTCAAGCAATGATAACAACTCACGCTAAAAACGCCTAGGATCATGGGTAGACGCTTGTTTGTAAACAATGACACGCTATGGCCATCTGACGCACGCGAAGGCGACGCTGTGATCTTTGTTTGTTTTGTTTTTACGTTCGATTTCATGCATAACGCGGGATCTCGCTGTGAACGGAAAATGATTTAATACTCTATTTGATGTGTATAATATCACCCTGATAAACACAGTAGTGAATTACACTGGGGTGCCGGAAAGATATTATGACATATAAAAATATATCGTATTTACTTGCAATCTGCTAAAAGGGTTGTGGGTGGTTTTTGTTTCAAATATTCAGCTAATCTATCAATTGACATAACGTTGTATGTGTCAGAAACCATATGCTTGTCTCATTGCTTTCAACGATCCAAGAGAACTCTGCACCTCGCAGTGTATGTTGGTTAGACCCTGATACAATAGACGTTCATAGCTTGAGCACCTCGAGATAAAATATGTAAATGGAACAAATATATCAAGACAAACAAATATTTGATTAAAATTAAAAAGAAAATTATAGCGCTTTCTTAATGAAATATGATCAACAAATGAGAGAGTTGTCAGTGGTCATTCCGTAAATAAACAATGTATTTTTCATGCGTTGTGTTTGTGTCGCATGGAAACCATATCATCGCCGTTTCAAAAGTCAAAATTGTGTATGATGAATCTTGACTGCAACATTTTACGATCATTGTCAAAACAAATATTCCTAGGAGATTGATGACTGACTTCCGACGATCTAACCAGTCTTGTATGCCTTAAACTGTATTTCTAATAATGACTGGCCCCCCTTGTTGCCATGGAGAAATGTGTATTGTTCTTAAAGTTTGATTTCTAGTTTGGAGGTATATTCGTGTTAATACTCAAAGCAAATGGTAGAAGGTTTTACAAGCCTATAGATTCACTACAAATTTCTAACAATTGCCTGAGTAAACTAGCTAAGAAATTAATAATTAACTAATAAAGTTGTCCGAGCTATACCAGTAGCTAACCCTTAAAGCGCGGTGGTCGTCGCGCAGCGCGTGTTCGAATTTCATGTAAATAAACAATGTATTTTAAACTCGTTGTATACGTCGCTATGAGTCCCATATCGAACAGGACGCGGCGCGACGACCACCGCCCTTTAAGCTTTTCAAGGACGGATTCAAAGTAACATTTCTATTTCCTATTTCCATTTTGTTTCTCAATCTTTCCAGTTGCTTCTTGTCGTGGTTTTTATGATTGATTTGTAAATGCCAGCTCAAATCATTTCTCACAAGTTTTTTTTTCTTTTTGCTTTTCTCGTACGTCCAGTATTTGTTAGTTACCGACTGAACAACACACGCGACGTGCCAGTATGACTACCTTAGTTTGACCCAGACGATCGAGTTACAGATATTTATTGTAATTTATATACACAATTTGCATATAGTAATTCTACTTGACACCATTGTTACTTCACCACCAGTAAGACCATTATAATATGACCTTTACCACACGTATATACCGTGCGCTTACAAAAATACAGTTAATTTGATTAAAAATCAATCCAATCTTTTCATAAATCACTATTAATTTTATGCAAACCCTGAATACACTATATATAATTTTCAATGTCACCCTTGCAACACTGATTAAATTTTCGCGAGTTCAAATATGAATATGTAAATTTATAACTTTTAACGTGTTTTATCAGATTTCATTCTTGGCGTAGTATGCTACTAAACCCGTTTCATGTGACTACACTATCGGTTATGGTATACTCCATTGATGTACTGTACATCCATGGTTACTCCGAGCACAGTCCCTGTAGACAGAGGGACTGGGCTCCGAGTCATTGATAAAGCTACCGGGCAGATTTGGCGTTAAGTACACATTTTTAAACCAAGGTGTTAAATGTGTATAAACCTAAAATACAAATATAGATATCAAGTGTAGGTAGATGATGATTAACAGCACAAGTTGATATTAGAAATTCTTGAACTATTCTTCTCAGAGTCCAGGTGAATTGTTCGAAGGATGTTATAACGTTAAAGCGGGAGGGTCATCACTTGCGCACGCGCGGGAATCGAGTCCCATGCAACGCTAAAAACGCAAAGGCTCATGGCTAAACGCTTGTTTGTAAACAATGACACGCTATGGCCATCTGACGCATGCGCAGGTGACGAATCCCCCCCCCGCTTTAATATCCTTCATTGTGTGCTGCAGTTATCTTTGAACTTTAACCTTATACATTACCCATTTTACACTTACTTATAATTTCAGGTGGTAACCAAGGAGACTTGATTTGATTTGAGCATATTATGAACTAATAGATTTAATTTTCTCTATGCTTCTTTTCATGGATGATACGTTGTATAATAGGAGGAGTATCTTTGTCAAATGCTTTTCAAATCAAACTTTCATTGTAAACTATTGATAATTTGTCTCTGTTAATATTAATTTTACTGTTTTTTAACCTGAATACACTACTGTAATATTTCACTACCACTATTTTGTTTTTAAATTGCAGTTTTGAATGACAGATAATATAACCCATCATGATAATATAATACACATTAGTTGAAACAGAATGTGTTATGAATTAAGAAAAAATATAAAAGAGCTTCCATTTTGTGCCTATTGTCACTATGCAGTACTAGAACAACAAAAAAACTGGTATATCCACTTTTAGTGCATGTTGCTATGAGTAAATGGAATCAAGGTGTGTTTTTCAGTTTGATGAAATGGTTAAATGGACGGTCAATTAAGTATTAGCTCATATTCCAAATATGTAATTGTGTATACCACAGAGGGATATGTAATTTTTTTTATAGAAAAAGATGTAATATATATTTTATTTTTATTTCATATGCAAAATTATTGTACAAGTTGTGTGCATGTTGCTAATTCAAATATAGCGCTACAGTTTTTGTGCTGTTTGGCTTATTTGTCATTTGAAAAAGAAAGTGGATATGTTTCTATTACGTTTTTGTAAACACTGCAGAAATACTATATGTTAACCAGACAAGGTGGTAGTGCGGTGCTTATTTATGGAATAAAAAAAGCTATAAACACAATGAATGTTCTTTTGCTGGATCATCCCCCCCCACTTGACCTTTATATGTGAGACTTGTTTTATGTTAGCCTGAAATGTAGACGTAGTAACGCCCTCGCCGGCCGACGGCATCAGACCTGTGTTGGGTTTGGAGCACCGCGGAGGGCGCAACTCATGCGACTCGTCAGGCTAGTTTTATGTGTTAGAAATAAAAAAAAAATTGCAGGGTAATGATGAATCAGAAACAAGGTCTTT
Source organism: Saccoglossus kowalevskii (assembly GCF_978046115.1). Classification (NCBI taxonomy): domain Eukaryota; kingdom Metazoa; phylum Hemichordata; class Enteropneusta; family Harrimaniidae; genus Saccoglossus; species Saccoglossus kowalevskii. Next base: position 21,767,334 of record NC_140659.1, read on the forward strand.
TTGATGACCTGGTGTAACTCATTCAACATATATCCTCAATTAAAGTATAGATGCAGGTTCGTGGGCCCTTGAGAGTGAATTTTGCTTTTTATTATTCAAACAGTCTTGGCTATAGACTGTTAAAATGTCACAGCATTGTGAATAGTGGAACATACTCAAAAGACGATTTTAAAATATAGAACACTGGTACAAACATTCTCTCTTTTGAATGCTTAGCAAGATTTAGCAAGGCTGTACATAAATAATCAAAAAGAAACATGGTGAAAAAAAAGTAATGACGGGATCTCCATATTATGCACTATATTTAACTTTTTACAAAACGATAATACATTTAAATTTGGAACTGTTACAGCCTTTTTAATTATGAGCATTAGCAAACTTCTTACTGAGTGAATGGTTATGCAAATTAGCCATTATCTCCACTTGTGTTTTTCAGTTTACCATGGAAGTTCAAATCTAAATAGCTCGCACAATTCTTGTTTATTTTGAGTAAAACTTTCACACAACGTTTATCAGTTGTTTATTAACAAATGGGCGTCCAGGCGTATATATACACATGTAGTATGTTTTGTTTTCATATTACAAAGTTGTCAAGCAGGATGTGTGCCATATAGTCAATCCCGGTCAGTATTTCACACTTCGAATGTCATTGTCCGAGAATGTAAAGCTTTAAAAATAAGCCCAGACGTCCTTTTGTTCGTAGAGACGTTGTCAAAATAGTGTGAAAATGTCAAGACAAACTGCCAAAATCTGTGGGAGCTAATTAATTTTCAATCTCTCTGAACAACCAGAAAACACAAACGGAGATAATGGCCGTTTTATGAAAATGACGTTAATCGTCCACAAAAATGGCCATTGCATCACGACGACATCGTACACCGACGCTTGCTGATGTTCAATCGTCAGATAAAAAAATAAAATAAAAATATTTACAATACTAGGGAAACGGAAGTAAAATCCGAAACGGAGTCAAAACCTTGCGTGAAAACTGTCATGGCGCCGTGTTATCTTTTCCACTTAGGGAGGGGCACAATGGATTACGTAAAGTCGATGAGATATTCATACAGTTATACGAACATAGCGATCCCCATTGGGTGGATTGAGTTTAAAATTACCTTTCCTCAAACCTTTAACAAATACTCTGTATGACGCAGTTTTTCACGATCTCCGGTGAAATGGATCATGTGAAGTTAGACGGCCAGGTTGAAATGGGCCGTAGTATTTTGCTACACAACGGCTATTCACAGTTTTTGTACTCAATCGCTCAAACGCCGGTGAGAAAAAGTCGAAATGGAAGACAACTATTGTAAATCGAAACAGGTTTCATTCAACTACGAGCAGACGCAATGGGTCGATAAAAATTAAAACGAACCCTGACCTCTGGAAATACCTCATTCATAGAGTGCCATAGTACCAGAGGTCACCGAGCACGGCCATACAGCGTACTTTGCGACATCGCTACAGATGCATGCTAGCTGACAAAGGGGTTTCCGATTAAGGTAACCAAGATGGCATCGCAGAGTGCGTGATTTTTTCGCGGTGTTTAAAAACAGCATCTCCTTGCCGATGTTTCTGATTTTCGGGGTATTTTTTATTTTTAAGTAACCGAACATTTCACGTTTGTGTATTTTACCACTGAAAAGTTAGTTATCGATGACAGCACAGCAATGGTCTGAATGGTGTTTATCCACTACTACATCGCAATGCTACCAGCACGGTGATCGTTACAGCGAAACGACAAATGTAAAATTAGTCAGTTTTATAATGCCTTCGGAGAAAAAAATGCGTGAAATAAATATTTAACAGTACTCCACTGGAAGCTGCCAGGCTAGAAGTTGTCGACATGTTGCGAGATAAGGGTGAAGAAGTTTACTTATCATTTACAACTGTATGTTTTTTATGTCTTTTTTTGTGTAGTTTGCAAGACTAGTTGGTAGCACTTGGGGTAAGTTAAACAGGGTCGCGGACAGGAAGTTACACATCGCCGCACCGTAACTGAGGCCAGCAACTCATTTGCATATAACAACAACAACAGTGACTTGTCAATCAAAGAGCAATGTAAACAAACTTTTGGGACTTTTAACCACATACGCGTGCCTCGATTTTCTATATTTTAAAATCCATTTTTGGGCATGTTCTAGCATTGAAAATGCTTCGAAATTTCAACACTATCTAGCCAAGACTGTCTGGGTAAGAAAAGCAAAAAAAATCATTGGATTGTAGTTCTCAGTGTTATTCAAGATCAGCCATTGCCAAAACCTTCAATTCTGTGTAGTTAAGCATCACGTTATTAATACTACTGATTTAGATTTAAATTTAGATGCCCACGCCGTTACAGGAATAAATTCCACTACTGTTGCTGCAATTAATTTTCGCTGGAAAGATATTATTGTTGGTTATTTTCACTGATTCGTCCAAGTGAAAATAATGTAATGTACATTGTATAGTTCATTCGCCATGACAGAACACATACTGTGAGTTCTAAAGCTATATATATAGCGCCCTCACGTCCACAACTTGCCTCAGCACTCAACATTTGTTTGCCAGATATGGGTTTGTGCTTAATTCTGATAATTCTATCGCAAATGATGACCTCTTACTATTACAATTACTCGGTATACGCATGCTTCATCACGAAAACGCCTATTATGGATTTTTGAATAGTTTGTTATGTCTAAGCACGTACGGTGCTTAGAGTTATTAAAATCGAAAACAAAACCAAATAAGGATATTTTTTCCAAAATGATAAGATAAACGCAAAAAAAAAATGTTATTTGAAAATCCCCGTATCTACTTTTTGTGAATCGTCCCGGTTATCCCGACGGTGAACCTCCGGGTGAATACTTATGTATCCATTTATACACGACGTTCAATTCGAGTGCCCTCAGGGTTTGTCATCAAAACCGATAAAGCGAGATACACGACTAAGTACGTTGCAGAACGAAACACTAGCAATCTTTTCATTCTCCTTGCCAGCAATAGAAATGCACACTTTACATAAACGTGAGAATTCAGGTTTACACAACTTCCGCTAGAGGGCGCTTTAAAAGTGGCAAAAACACTACATCTTTACGATCAACTTCAGGGGTTCCTTTTACGACTCACCTATAAATTCTCGATAAATATGCTTGTATTGTACGCTCATATGTAATTCCAACAACTACCTGGAGGATACAGAGGCTAACATTTTAGTAAACCACTTGGCGGTTTCTATAAGAGACACGATTCTACAAAATGTCTAATCAAAATGTTACAATTGCGAATCAAAATTCAACACTTTACAATATTCAAAGCACAATGTCTAATAAGACTGGTTTGACCACAGGTGGCGCTCTTCGCGTAGCGGTGATTGTGACATCATCGTTTATCAGGTGAGGCAACATTTGAAGCAACGATTGTTTTATAAATTTATATTAAATTTTCCAAAAAAGTTAAACAAATTAAAATCCCATTATGCTACAGATTATGACTATGTTAAATTAATAAGACATGGAAATTAGTGGTTTCAATAAAAATAGCTAAAGATTTGATCTGAAAGGCCGATCATGAATTAATATAGAGGTCATAGTGACGAATAATTGATATGACGTACCGGTAAATAAGTTTGAGCGAGTCTGAAGGACGCTGACCTTATAGAAAAAATTTGGGTTTGACCAACAAAAAAAATGAAAAGCAAGAAGACAATACCAATGCGAATTACTTTTTTCAGGATGATATAGCTGTAATGATGTCTCCCCCTCTATTAAATGCGTATGTTATTTTTTTAACATTCGTTTTATGAAATGTTCTTGTATTATTGTTTGAACAAAATCTACCCCGAGTTTCAATGGATAGTCCCTGACATCGCGATTGCAAACATCAAAACGCTAAAGGGGGTAAATGGTGTCACGTGATACGTTATATCGATTATTCTTTGTTTGTCACGCCTTCCACTAGTTGGTCAAATGCGTCCATGTAACAACATGATTTTAACACTTTTTGTTATATATGAAACAGACAATACGAGCGTACTCGTGTTTTATGACGATAAAACCCAGTACACTCAAAGGGGTAAAAGGTGTGTTAAGTGATCGATATTTAATATCGATTATTCTTGATCATTGTTTGACGGCCGCGACTGGTTACAGATTGGTGCCACTCTTCTGGAAAAAAAGCTCTCTAGTCAATTTAATTTAATTTGTATTTTTAAAGCGCCGTGATTTCAAATTAGGAGCATACTAGAGGGCTAATTAGAACAACATTCTCCCTTGAAACAGACAAGGAACAACAGCTACTCTTAAAAGAGGGTCGGCAAGGGGTATTTTCGTAAGCTGTGTTCAATTGTCCCCCTTCTTTAACCGTGACACGGAATTACAAATACTATATTAAGAATAATAGCGTAATCAATCAATTTTGGAAATCTTTGCACGTGGCAAAAAAATTCCTTTCGATTTCAAATAGTCAACCCTTGATGAACAAAATTTTGCTCACAATTCATTTAACTTCAGTTGGATGGATAGTTTTTTTTCAGGTTATTACAGCTTGACATATAAAAGTTAACAAACCCCACTCTCATTCACATCATTTCTTCTCAAACAGATCACTTTGCGTAGCTAGAGAATAAATGGCGGCGCACTGCACTTAACTGCGTCTCACACATCAAGCGTCACCGTCCTTGCCCTGTAGTCTGGCAATGAATGCGTCAGCTTTTATTTGATAGTCACAGTTGCATAGTGATAGTTGAATAACCTTTATTTAGAACATGAAGAAAGTAAGACGCCATTAATTTAGTTTAAAATCAAGTATAAATAAATCCGCATAGTGCCTGGTCGGCGTAGTTTAGAGGTGTCCATATTGATCTAATTGCAGTGTATTGAATATTATAAACAATGAATACTGTCATTATTCGGAGTTTGACCACATTTGAAATGTCAATGCAAAACTGATGGTTTTGATCTACCCCTATGATAAGGTGTACGTGATTGTTAAGAATTGACGAGACGAGAGCGCGGCTGTACGGCAAAGGTCACAATTTATGTAGGTCAGTCAGAGCTGAAGATACATTTAATTCATGATTAACTATAGAACTTGATAACAATCTGTACGAAACATTGTAATGCGGTGCACGTGGTTCTTAAGATTGGATGGTCGAATATCAATTTTTATTTGGACATTTTCCAATCCAAACTAAACTAAATTTGGAGTATTGAATAATTTCAAACATACTTTGCACGTACATATATTACAACATTGTCTTCGATCATCGTGGTTCTCACAGGGGACGATTTAGTATTTACATTAAATCTCATAAATGTAGTGTATCTATTGGACGTAAAGCACAGAAATCTTCTGTTAAATTGGCCTCTAGCTAAATAATTAATATTAGTGTACATCTGTCACCGTAACGCCATAGGTTACAGCGTGCCGTAATTTTTACGGGTATTTCATCCTACCACCGCATATAAGGGAATGCGTATTCCAAATATGGAACGATTACGCGCGTAAGCGTCCTCTAATAAGAACAACAAACATGGCTGCCACCAGGGTTTGGCCGGACTCCATACAAAAAAGTTCGCTGATTCTGTCCTAAACTTTTTAGATTTCGGCATTCCCATGATGTATCCTTGGTAGGGAGAGATGTATAATAATAAGGTTATTACGAAGATACCTCAAAGTATGCACTCAGACAGTACGCTGTCGTAATAATCTTATATTATATTGTAAAATACTTTATTTTCACTTGGAATTAATTTTCACTATTTTCTCTGAAGGAATGATTCAGTGAAAATAAAATCCAGCGAATATACCCTTTTCCTAAATTTTACATTCAACTCGTCAAAATTCAGTGAAAATAAATTCTACACAAAATACCCAAAATGTCTTTTCAGTGAAAATTAATTGCAGCAAAAAAATAAGCATTTTACAGTACATGAAATGTAACTTTAAAAATATACCACACCTTTATGAGCGATTTGCAACACTTAGGAATACAATGGAACATTTATTCCATTCATGCTATTATACCGTTGTAATTAGTGTATGTAATAGGTGATTTTCCGTACAATTGCGAGATCTCGCGAGATGCAAGAAAGACGCGCGTCGAACGTCTGCTGCAAAAATCGAACGATTTGATTTTGAACTAGAATTTCTTTATTTCGTAGCTTACATTGACCGGCCGATCTTCGACAGAGGAATATTGCTTCCGAATACCCTTACTTAATCAAAATTGCCTATCATCAAATGTGGACAGCACATTATTAAGCATGGAAATGTCCCCGAAATACTTTCGCGTTTGTCGAATCCCACGCGATGTTTGACGCGACTACGACGCTATGACCTTTGTTTGTCCTGTTGTTACGTTCGATTTCACGCATAACGCGCGATTCTCGCAGTGAACGGAAAATGGTCTATTGTAACCCCATTGGTGGAATAACCTAAGCTTATTTGCATATGAATAAATAATTGTAATCCCATTGGTGGAATAACCTAAGCCTATTTGCATATGAATAAATAATTGTAATCCCATTGGTGGAATAACCTAAGCTTATTTGCATATGAATAAATAATTGTTGGCTCTCCTAATGCTTTGTATAAACTGTTATTTAAAAATAATCTGTTTAGAAGCTGGTTTTAATTCCATGTACTGCTTTGGCCCTGATATTACAGTGCCAGAAGATTTGAAAAAAACTGGCTTCTATTGAAACATACTTTGCTTCGTAGTAGATGTATCGCTGAGTATAGGTACATAAGTGTTCAGCCAATATTCTACTTGACTTTAGCTATGATTTACATCGTCATATCGCACTACATACTGGTATAAGAAATGTTATAAAGTAATTATAAAACGGCTTTTTAATGAGGCAGTTTTCTTCTTCTTATTTTTGCTATTGTAAAAACACAAGTTTAGAATGAGTATTCACTTTTTAAATTAAACGGAAAATATATATTATGAGTTTTATTTATTTTGTTCCTGCACTTTTTTGTTCAAATTTATTATATATTTGATTTTATTTTTTTCATATACAAATTTTGTATTCGTGAAAGCCCACATAAAGTAAAATAAATGAAATTATATATATTTTATATCATATATTCTTTTTTATGTGGTCTTCCGCGAATACAAAATTTGTATATAAAAAGAAAATAACACCAAATAAATAAATAAATAAATAAATAAATAAATAAATAAATAAATAAATAAATAAATAAATAAATAAATAAATAAATAAATAATACAAAAATGACCAAATTACGAAATAATTAAACAAATATGCAGTAAAATTTAATGAATATCTGAACTTGAAAATACGAGCCCTACAATTTAAAAATGATTATTAATCAAATAAAGCTAGTAAATGTGATGCATCACCATCCCTGATGCGGCAGTTCTGATTGGTTGCCTTGTCAACAGGCTCCAGTCATCGCCAGAGTTATTTAATAATAACAGCTGATAGACACGGATAAATGGCAGTGTAAAGCTGCATGACAATTACAAACAAATAATCACATAACTATAATAACGCTACTCGATTCATTTGTACTCTATTGGATCATGTTCTCTATGACAGAACATTTAGTAATAAATTCACGCTATCTGGACATGCGCAATAACGACAATCGTGATTCCTTATAATCATGTCATCGAAAGTGTGTTGAACTCCGTAGGATGTAAATATTAATAGGTTTCCCTTACTCGCGCTACAGTACGTACTATACTCGTCTTGGCGAACAATTGCGGAGATAATGAATATATACTTAGTATTTAGTGTTTCCCTGTATATATCTCCGAAATGGCGCATTCGAGGTTTCGGCGTGTCCCAGGAAATGTTCGAATCACTGACGAACGGGGGGTGTCGGGTGTCATGTCGGTAATCACGTGTCATTATTATTACACATACATGCTGGTATTCACATACTTACAGGAATGTAAATTATATGAATTTTTATCTTATAAACTAAAAAAATGTAATTTTCTCAAAAACACCATTCCCGCACGCAAGCGAAGATGATCAATGGGTAACAGCAACGTTCATAATTAGAGCTTCAAACGAGCTGCTATTTTTTGATTGGCTGGCTTCAACCACGTGAAATTACGTATGACAAGAATCGCTTACCCCATTACAATGTGGATTTTGTACTTATTTTTTTCGCATTTTACGCGGAATGGATTAATGCTTCTTTCCAAGTTGAATTTTTCTGTCAGAAACAGGAAAGCAGGGATATTATGCTTATGAACTGTTTGTGCTTAGTTTCATAATGGTTAATTTGTTAATAGTAGCCCGCGGGGAGGGATGCTCGTCTTTACAACAGCCCGGTGATCACCCGATTTCCATCTCGCGGAATATCTCACTCCCGGTGGATTTGAACAATACGGGTTGATGCTTCCTCTGCGGATGCAACGACGTTGAAGTAAACCATCCCGAGGATGACTACGCGGGTGTTTAATACGTCTATAGATCCATTCCAGTATCGAAATTATCGCACGTTTGATTTTGAGACGAATTTCAACTATGAGGAGAAAATTGCTTGGTTCGAGGAAAACTGGACCCACGCCTTCCTGTACAGCGCACTGTATCTCGGCTTCGTATTCGGCGGACCAGCCTATATGCAGACACGACCTAAGTATGATTTACGATCTGCTCTAACGATATGGTCCATCACCTTAGCGGTGTTCAGCTCAATGGGGGCCGTCAGGCTTTGGCAGGAATATACGTATATTGTTACAAAGTATGGCTGGAAAGCATCTATGTGTGATCCGATTTTTTATACCGGCATCAGTGGTTTCTGGGCATGGGCTTTCATCGTGAGTAAACTCCCCGAACTCGGCGACACGGTCTTCATAATATTGCGGAAGCAGCGGTTGATATTTTTGCACTGGTACCACCACGTAACTGTGCTGATCTACGCCTGGTATAGCTACGCGCATTTTATCGCACAGGGACGTTATTTCCTGACAATGAACTACACGGTACACGCAGTAATGTACCTCTACTATGGATGTCGAGCATCGGGAATGTTCAAAATCCCCCTGTACGTCAATATATCCATAACCGCGTTGCAGGTGATTCAAATGATCATAGCGTGTGTGGTAAACTTATACGCGCACTTTTACCGTAACCATGGCGAGTACTGTTCCACTACGGATGCGCATACCTACATTTCATTAGCCTTATATATGTCATACTTTGTACTGTTTGCAAACTTTTTCTACCATACCTACTACGCCGGCAAGGTGAAAGGTCACGGGAAGAGGAAGGCGACATAAGCCGCTGGCGTATAATCAATCATTGCGTCGACCGACAGAATTGATCTAAGGGTCACTCAGGACTCTTCAAATTACAATGAATATATTAGCAACATACGATCTCTGGCGATGGTACTTGAATAGTAGCCGTCTTAAAATATATACAGTTGTGACGTTTTTTAAACCATTAGAGAACGATATCACGCTGACTGTGTTACATTGTTACTAGTATACACAACTGTTAATGAACATACTTCTAAGAGATGCGTTTTTGTTTAGGATAATATGTTCAGGTCACGGTCCATTAGACTGCATTTGTAATGTAAATATCAGGTGTGCACTATGTGTTTAATTATATAGTAGTATATAAATAGTACCATAGTTAGGGTCGATTGCCTACATTCGTATATGTTAGATTACTATAGAGTCGTATGTGTAAAAAGTTTATGAATTCCTTATCAATTATTCTAACTACGTACATGTCATCGTGTAACGCCAACACCCGCTACACTACATCTGGATGTTAGATGATAACACTCTCTAATGTTAAATACATTAACCTTTCTTTAAAATGATATTTTGTCTGTTTATCAATTATATTCAATTGAATCTCGATGTACGAGTAATATATTCAGGTCGTTCTTTATGTATGCCCCCTCGTGGACAACACCTCTCATCATGTACGCCGGCGACCGGACTTAGCAGATTTTGGGTGGGAGTGCTCCTCACAGTCCTCAGTCAGTTGAAAACTGGACCCAAAAAGATCGACGTTGATGACGCGTTTGGCTAAAAAAATTACCGAAATCCTAAAATTAGGGATCAAAACGATTGTCTCGAACGTAAAAATGGAGGTCAAAACAGCCACGCATAACCGTATATGTCAACTATGGGAGTACCCCCGGGCAGCGACCGAATTCGTTACCGACGAATTGTAACCATATTTAAAACTCAACTCTCGTGAATAACACGATCAAGTGGAAGGTGCGGAATCGTTCAAGTTACGAACATCGAGTTACAAAAATGGCCACGCCCATGTTTCAGAAACCACGCCCAAATTATAATTCGATGTTCAATTAACAGTTATAACAGAACTTCGAGTTACAGGCAACATACATTTTTTGTTATGTTTTGTATATTTCCCGTAATTCGATGTCCGGGTGACTGATAATTGAAGTTCGATTTAATAAATTTGAACGTTCAACAAAAACAAAAAATACAGGTGACCCGTTACTCGAAGTTCTGTTAACTGTCCGTGACATGATTCCATGCCACAAATTTGAGTCGAGACACGCCGCGGCTCTATTTAATTCAAAACCGAATTTAAACAAACAATCTGTTTTATAGCCTGGCTGTCAACGGTATTGAAACGGTAAAAAATAAGCTACGTGATAATAACAAGTTTAAACTAAATTAAACCATTTTTGAACACAGAGTCAACTTTACACATTTTCGTATTTCTTCTCATTATAAACTGAAACACATAGGTGAATATTATGTTTTACTCCTGATTTTTCGGAGAATTTTATAAATATATTCCAATGATGAGTTACAATTGCCGAGAATCGATGAGGTTGCTTCATCGTGATACACGATGTCACATAACCCGGCATACAGACATTGACATGTGCAAGCTGTACATGTCACGTGTCAATCTTTGACACATAATGTTCCATGCGAGACACACAGACGACAGGGTTCAATATTTATGTAAATTATTTGACTATCAGTAACATACATATTTATTAAACGGTGTACAGTATTGCCAAGCGACGGTCTCAAATTAAAAAAAAAATAGAGTGGTTAAATTCCATAGCATAACACAGCTTAGAGCTATCCACAAATAGTTTTAAAATAGAAACACCCAAACAACGCACTGACTGAATGATGGTATAAACTAGTTTTAGAATATTTACGACCAAAATATATAAATCATAAACCAATATCTAGAACAATTTGATACAAATTTTAAATTATATATATAAAATGTTACCTCCTAATATAGAGCTGTACAATAATAAACCACACATTATTATAATGATAACTATTAATAGATATATGAAATGTAAGAATTATCATTTATTTAAACGACTGAGTGAAACCCAGATTTCAAGTTTATTAGTCTTCTGCGATTACCGAAAAATAAACATGTTTGAAGAAAATATTGCCTTTTTTTTATGATAGTTACCAAATTGTTGCACAAACCATTATCTATATTATACTTCGTTGCTATTTGTTTGTATATTTCAGGTCAGGCATTCTAGAATAGAAACCCAAATAATGACATCGCATCGTTGTATCTCTATCATCATTGTCAGATCTCTCCGCGTGCTGGCGCTTTTCACTATTTGGCTATGGATGAAACATCGTGGCGGCCAATATACAATTATTCAGATGAGCATAAACTTGCATGAAACGTAAATATACAAATAAAGGATGTGGTCTTAAATGAAACTGAACGACTTCACGTAGCCTCCTATGCGTATAGTTCAAATCAAAATGTGATACACTTCACGTTGTCATATCGCTCGTACGGTCACCCATCATGGGCGTTGTCAGGATTTCCACGAGTGACGCTTATATTGAAACAATATCAAGCGTATCTTCACATTGCTATCAACAAGCGTGGTTTCTTAAACAATATCCGTGTCGCTTTTAGCAAGTATGTGGTATACGGGCAGCTGACAGTGTATGGTACCACGTGTACTAATATAATTCGTAAAACATTATCACCTGCGACAAATCAGCATATAGAGCATTTCACCACAAGGTGGAGGAGCTAAAATCACTTTTATATTTTTATTCAACGTATTTTCGGGAAACTTATGCGGGTGACACGGTATTGAATAACTGTCCTATCATAAAAGGTGTTTTGAGTCATGTGATGTATTAATTTGGATCACGTGATTTTACCTTACATACAGACTGAGACAGAGACACACCGGACCTGGTCCAATTGTTTGCTCTCTGGGCTTGGCCGTTAATATCACAAAGCCAAAATACTAGTACATTCCACATCATTTGTGGGTTCCTGCCGACACACAAATAATACAATCTATACTTATATCAATTTGACTTACTAAATTAGAATTACACTTGTTTGGAGATGTTTCATATATTCTTGAAATTGTATTACCGAGCAAGCTGCGACTTTATCACCCAAGCTGTGACCTGTATTCGCACTCCATGGAAAAACTGGGAAAGTGTCAACGGCTCTTTTTTTGTGAACTTAGAATTGTCTGTCTGCTGATATAAGGCGACACCCGGTTGCTAAGCAGAGGAGCCACCTACCTGACTGTCAAGAGCCTACCCCGTAGTGATTTTAGTAGGAACAAATTAGCTTTGTGAGATTACATGTATATTTACTAAAAACCTTCAAGCAACCTTCAAATCTTGGTGTGCTTCCTTAGTAATTTTCAGCTTTTCACTGATATCTCAAGAACTAATCATCACGTTTCAAAGACACTTGTTTAATATATGCTCTAGCACAATGTACAGACCTGGTTAGTTTTAGGTTAAAATCTGTGTATGTTAATAACCTCATACATCGCACAAACTTTGAACGCGCAAACTTGGTATTAACTAATTTGCATAATATACATAATCATCACAATAATCTACAGACATGATCAGTTTAATGCTAAAAAAACATGCGTATTGACTATCCATTTTTTACTAGCAGATTTAATTTGAACTTGTGGCAGAGGTGCTCTGGAATACATCAGACTGCAAACCACACATGTACAATCAAAACTGTTTTCTAGTATTATAAACCAACAACACTGTGCGTAGTAATAGTCGCCGAGCTTCTCGCTTTTAGTAATTTTAAATATGCCTCCATTACTATCAGAACACGGAAGTTTTTTTAAAACTTTCTTTGATACTGTATTTACCTTGCGCAAGTCGACAATGACTTATAGTTCGTATCATCAGAATGGCGTCTTTAATTGTCTCGCAGTCCTCCCAACTAATTTGAATTGAGGATGGAGAGAACAGTAGGCACAAACAATCGGTTTATTTTGATGTTGGATAGAGTTGTTTTGACGGAAACACGACGACGGTAGCAGGACACAAATAATATTGAAGACATGGGAGAGAAGGGGGGGGGGGTCGCAAAACTTTTTATTTCGTCCACTACAATTGGTGTATGACTACTTAGCCCTGTAAAACAAAAGTACCGGAAAAGAAGCTTACAAACCTAAACTGTGAAACATCGACAGCCTACTTATCAAGGAGTCACTAATGTAGCTGTTGTCCGACGCCCCTCCAAAATCTACCTGAAACCCTTTGTGTCAGAAAAATTTGACCCTCAAAATAAGTAAATGGTGTTTCAGAGGGTCTATATTTTAACATTTTTAAGGGGAGCATGCCGGACCCTCAAGTAAGGTCACACCTACGGCGCAAGGTTGGTGAGCAGATCCCGTCCCCATGCAAAAACTCGTACCGCCGCCTCTGCCTAGCTAACCCCCAGCCCCGAATTCAGTTGTATATGCCCTCTAGATAATTATACGTGTCACCAGGAGGAGCATATGCATTTGATTTGAGGGGCAATAGAGGGTAGGGGTCTGGTTCGATTGAGAATTAGACCTGGGGGTGCATGGAGTCACAGTAATACCAGAAATATCTACAAACAACCTTTGTCGCACTGCCTATACGTAGCACGATTCCTTTCCGGTACCTACCACGGGAAAATTTGCGAATCCAGCCTTTTGCACTAACCGAAAAAGCTCAAAGCAAACTCTTGTAGTTAGAGAACACAGTTGTTGAATCAGTTTTCAACCATATCATAGTTCTCCGTACGTGCTTGCTTGTTTTACGTTAAGCGTCTGTTTTTCAGTTGAATGTTTCCCCGAACTTACTCTCACACCAGGGCAATTCCACGGTGATAGATGTTACATTCAGAGGTGTTGGAAGTTATTTCAGTTGTCCTTATTACTAGTGTTATTATCTCATGGAATTTGATACTGCGCTTATGCCATAGGCATTCTCATGCAAAGAGGAAATAGTCTTAGCTCGACATACAGCTTGAGGTTAATCAGAAATATGTTATTACTTTCATCTTAGGGGTCATGAGACTTGAAAACATGTAACATATATTAGAAGGCACATCCATGAAGAAAAATTATGGGTTTAATTCAGAACAACTTCTTTCTGGGGGCTGGGGTCCATCGTCCGAATCGCACGGTTTCGCTCAAGCCGGCCATTCTTGCTTCGGCCGACTAAATGGTCCTTGGCTGGCGAAGATGGCTGGGGTCCTGTGAATACTATATACAGAATACAATAGTTATTTCTAATTTTTCATTCATGCCATCATTCAGCGGTCCGTTGTTTCGATCTTGGTTAAAGTTGAAGGCGGACGTGAAATAACGTACGTAAACCCAGCTGACTAAGACACAGCTCTCACTTCAAGTAGGAATAACAAGATTTTAATGTACGTTTCACAAAAATATATTTGTCATGGGAGACAATACTAGTATAACGTCGCCTACCCGTATACCTCAATAGACCATTTTCCGTTCACTGCGAGAATCACGCGTTATGCGTGAAATCGAACGTAAAAACAGGACAAACAAAGGTCATAGCGTCGTAGTCGCGTCAAACATCGCGTGGGATTCGACAAACGCGAAAGTATTTCGGGGACATTTCCATGCTTAATAATGTGCTGTCCACATTTGATGATAGACAATTTCGATTAAGTAAGGGTATTCGGAAGCAATATTCCTCTGTCGAAGATTGGCCGGTCAATGTAAGCTACGAAATAAAGAAATTCTAGTTCAAAATCAAATCGTTCGATATTTGCGGCAGACGTTCGACGCGCGTCTTTCATGCATCTCGCGAGATCTCGCAATTGTACGGAAAATCACCTATTATGTCGGGGGTAACCTAAAACATGACATGACATGACATCTATGATGTCGTGGTCTAAAATGACTCGCACACTTGCAATCTGCATTCTATACTCGATCTCACGGTACATGTATCATCTGATTTGACGTCAAATATCAATAGTTTCCCGCTATACTGGAGAACAACTTATCGGAGAAACCGCATCACATTTACGACATTTCTTTTTTCATTACACTACATTCAGTTTTGGATACAGCGCCGGATTTGTAGACCCCAGTCCCATCTGCTGCAGGACAGGTTTAATGGAAAATATAATAAATATATTGTATGTCTGCACTTGCCAACAATCCATTTCTATCATTAGTTCAACGGTAGTTGCTACTTAGACAATTCTCACTCGACATATGTCTAGGACTTTTACTAAATCCGAGGGGAAATTCTAGTCCCCGTATGATGTGTTGATTAAAACAGACTTATATTCAAGACTGGTCGTGTATTTGAAATAATGGAACTAAAACGAGTAACGTCATTTTGTAAATAAATGCACATCACAAAGGTGTGATACATAATGGGACACATGATTGAAGTAGCGGCATTTCGTGGGCGGATATGAACTACTATACCCCCACTAAATGACGTCATTATCACGTGGAATGCATTAATGTATGACCACGTGTCTGATGATAGCGCGTGTAGAAACTAACACTATGCAAACAACATGTAATCATATACACTAGTGTTTTGTTGGTGTTTCATTTTACTTTATTATATATTTCCGTTACTAACTTCAATTTAGTCTGTTTCTGGTTGTCTTTAAACTATTAGCCATTGTAATTTGATTAATTTTTATCTGTAATTTTTGTTGTTGTTGTAACCTTTAACCTCCTTCAGTAGGTTGTTATGAGTTAATAAATTGTTTGTACTACATTGTGCATACAAATATTGTGTTTTGACTGATCATAATGGAATTGAGAATGAACCTGATTTGTAATGAAATGAACACGTAAAACAAACTTCTGTGTAAATGCATTGTCTCGTTCTAAGAAAGAAAGAAATGCACGCAATTGAATGAGCACGTACAATATTGGGAACTAGGTGAATAAATTGCCTTGAAAATAACTGTTATGCTAATAACAAAATAAACTATGGCATGAGTGAAATAAACATAATCAAATACAGTCATTATTAGAAACACTAACACTTCCAATAGCGTAATTAATTAACTAGACGCAACCAAGAACAAATTAAACAAGTCATCAACAATTCGGTCGGTATTCGCAGACGAAAACGCTTTATTTGTGTTCGCTCAAGTTCTCTTTGCACAACTTTATCTTTGAATGCTATATTTTAATGGCAAGCATTTTTCTCATTTTTACGCATTTTTTAATCAAACGAACATAATTCCCCATGTTTGTAATCGTTCGTGGACTAGCGGATTGAACGTCTTTTAAGCCCTTCGGAGCCCGAGTATATATTATAATTTTAATAGTTAAGCCTACATCGCCTGAGTGATTTATAATATATTCAATTAGTTATTTCACATAACAAATAATTAATGATTTCTGCCTACCATTTATCAATTATTCAGCAAAACTAACAAGGTACTATAGATATATTTACTTCCAAAACCCCAGTGGGCAACTACCTAATTTCATTCAAAGGTGCAACACAGAACACAGTTGTATATTTCATGATTTACGATGTACGACTTGGAAGAAGCCTGTGTGTATACTGAAAGTTTCTGGTTACACTTTTTAAAAACCTATAGGGCTTTGAGGCGATTTGTTTGCTAAAATACTTATCGACAGTCTAATTTTTCGTAACAGAGGGCGATGTGCAGTGGCGAAAAAAGTGCATGTGACCAAAACAAAATTTGCATAGGCCTAATGACATGAACCTTGAAAGTGACAAACACTGGCATTTTCGAAGGGGTATTGTTGTCCTGCAAAAGACTACAAATGTCGAATAATATACCTCGGTATTATACCGCATTTCAAACTGAAATTTCTGAATTTCATGACTACTGTTTGCAATTTGTTCATTAATAATGAATTTGTACCCTGCCAAGACGACCTTATTGAGTCGTGCATTCAATTTATTCAACACATCGATGTCTCATGACATTTATTTTACTGGAATATGGCTTCTTGTGAGTAGCACATTTGAAAAAAAAAGAACCGTGACGACTTCACCTCGAAATGAAACAGTATTCATTTCTATAAACACAAAAATAGATTCACAAAGAAACATTGCAGATAACTTTGAATATGGTTAAATAACAAAATAAGATTGTTGCGCATGTGTTCGGATTAACCTACACACCCAGGCAAATGCGTACGTTATATTACGCACAAAAATGGCGGTGTTGCTGCTAAGAAAGCACTTTATTGCGGTCACAATTTACCGTGATACATCCTATTTTGAGTGGTAATATTCCTACCAGCTCGTGCAATTAAGGAATATATTAACAATCGATATACTTTACGGTTTCGTGGGTGTTTATGTAACTTAAAGATTCTTCGTGCTCAATTTTATCTGCGGCCTTTACATGATTTCACCTTCATTGTCCAGTAAAACACGACACTTAAGAAGCGCACGAATAGTCGTTTTGTTGATCAGTGCGAATAGACACCCGGACATGTTTACCCATTTGACTTTACAGTAGACATGGTGTGAACCAGCCACAGTCAGCTGGCGCACACGTGATAATAAAATGAATGCGATATTTACTATATGGGGGCTGCCATCTTGAATGCGGTATAAAACTAAATAGTCTCTTATTTAGTTTTTTTATTATCTTATTATCACGTGTGCGCCAGCTGACTGTGGAACCAGCCAAAATACAAATTGAGGTTGAGCAATTTCCTAAAAATGGCGCTAATTGATAACCATTCTGCCCAAACTCAAATCATATTTTTTTTTAGAAACAATGGCGTCTTGGTCCCTGTGTGGGATGGAAGTAAATACAATTAACTAACTTCCCATTATGCTGTAATCTATTTAATTTTCGCTCCTAGGATTTTCCACGATTTGAGGATTTTATGACAAATGTCGTAGGTTTCGTATTAATTTAGAAATTAATTTCAGTCTCTTAATATGAGGGGGTATATTGACGATTACAGATGTATACCACGGTGAACTGGCTATAACGTTTTAATAATTTCTTTTTGGTTTATTTCTACGCTCTCAAATCGCACACGGAGATGGAAGGTGACATCGCCCTCTACGTTGAGTCTGTGAGTACATTTTTTGCAAAGGCTCACAGAAAGTGAATGGTGCTTGAATGTTGATAAATATAATTTCACCAAATCTTTAAGAATGTGATGATTATAAAAGCGATTAATTGAATCGTTATAAAGTCCAAAGAATGTTATCAATACCTAACTGAAACCATTTTTTGTGAAAATATTGGGTAATGTCACATGTCGACACATGTCCCATTTTAGAACCTTTTCAGCCAGACTTCCTTGCCCAAATTTTTCTTATAATTTTTATAATTTCTTCAGTGTTTCTGGAAATGAATGCTAATTTTGGAGCCAACAGACAAAATTTGCTACAATTTTCAGTTTTTACTAAAAAAAATTTACTATTTTTGTCCCAATCTTCTGAAAGAAAGGGCAGACTATAAACTGGACTATTTTGTGAATTTGTGATGAAAAGAGGAAACTGGTGAAAAAGATGAAAATTATCCTAATAAATTATATAAATTATAAATTATCCTAATTCATGCATGAATAATTTGGGGAACTGATCACATTTCCGTGAAAAATGGTTAAACATAAAACACAACCCAAATACATTAAACATGTATATTGTGCACTTGTTTTTTTTATTACAAAAATATGAATACAATTATTGAAATTTACATCAATGATTTCCCAATAATTTGAGGTACCATAGTGATAAACTAACTGCTGGTAATTTGATGTGTCATCATTCTTCAGGCTTGAGCCTTTTGTCAGAAAATACAAATAATTGAAGAAAATTCAGACTGCATGCATTTTATCAAGATCATTGTCATATTTTTTTTACGGAAACAAATATGAAAATAACAATTACGTTAATTAAGCACAAGTCAATGATTAGATTTTTAATAATCGTATGTATTGTTGAAATCCCGGTAAATAACATCGTTGTGCAGGTCAAAGGTTAATGACAATGTCAAAATTTCCACATTTTCAAAATCTAAATGCTACCAGTCAGTCATTTTGTATTAGATCCTGTATTTAAATGACATTGTATATATCAAGTTAAACAAAAAATCTCTGTATGTATGTGATCTGTATTGGTAAAAATTTGCCGTCAGTCAGCCATCTTGAATCAGACTGGGCTACTGTAAATGACTAATTTTCACTGGGTTTATATTTCACTGATTTGCCATTTCAAGCATATTCTTTGGGTTTTAAATTCACGGTTTTATCATTTAGATAATGTCTTCTATGCTAAATTTTACATATTCACTGGGTTTTAATTTATCGCATTTTCCAGTCAGCGAAATAAGCCAAATTAAAACCCAGTGAATAATTAACCCCTTTACAGTATTTGATATACTGGTAACTGTGAATTGAGGGAGAGGCAAGGAGGTGAATCAAAGCTCACTGAATAAACATCTAGGTACAAATTCTAAAACTCTTCAAACCTCAAATGTAGGATGTGGTAACAAACGTTTCACTAAATTTGCGAATACTTTGGTATTCCTATATGAAATGTTTTTTTTTTTTTTCAAAATCAGTGTTCAGTACTTTGATTTTGTCCATTGTAAATCAGTTTTTTCAAAGAGAAATTTCAAATACGAAGTAATTCACAATTTCTAGACTACAAGGGAAACAACACAAGTTCATTATTGAGAACCTCCAATAATAAGTACTGGTTCCTATACTATATTTTACACAATGTCACCATGCATACTGGAAGCGATGGAAAATAATTGTTCTAAAACTGACATTTTTTTAAAATTAGATATAGATTAGACGATAATATTTTCTAATTAAATAATCCATGATACTTAGTAGACTATCAATATTTGTTACAAAAATTACAACAAACACTCAATGATGTGCTCAAATGTGCAAAATTCAAATATGGTTTGAGCTGTTTTAAAATTATACATCAAACTGACAATATTCTTGAAAATGTGACTGATAGAAAACAAGGATAAAAAATTTTTTTTAAAGTAGCATACCATATTAGCCCGTTTTGCACTAAAGTCAACTTCAGGCACCAACTACAACTTAACTTTTGAAAATAGTTCCATTTATAGTCTGCTTGTCCTCCACATAAAATGTTGCATAAATGGTCAATTTTTTTATCAAAATCCACAAGTAATGTAACATTTTATCTGTTAAAAAGATTGAATTCAGTGAAATTGACAAAATTTACTCAAATTTTGGTAAAAAAAAAATTTGGTGCTCAAAGGGTTAAAGATGTTCGATAAGAGATTAATAATAGAGGTAATAATACAGATAATGAGCTTTTTATAGCAAAAATCCAAAAATAAACAGGAGTCACTGTACTAATTTTTGAGAAAATCATATTACCTGTACATAGTATTACACAGGCTCTATGAGGAAAAATTACACTTTCAAAAAAAAAAAAAAAAAAATTGAATCTGTAATAAGTATATTTGGAGTAATTTCCTGAAAAATGTTGTTATTGTTTTGCAGTTATATGTAGTTATACTCAATACCTACAAGGAGGAAAAAACAAGGAAGAAATAAATCCTCCAAAATACATATAAAAATATTTCTGAAATATATAATACAGTTTTTCCGGGTTGACATTATACTCATACTTGTACACGCCTTTATATATTTCTGGTGCACATTGCAGAAGTTAAATTGTACCATACATCCTCAACCAATAGCATGATTCGGTTCATAAATCAATCATACTTGATATTCCTGGTAGAAGTAACTTCTCTTTTGTAATGGTATGTAGTAAAACTTTTCTTATTAATAAAAGCATGGTAGTAAAAGCTAGAAAACATGTACAACATTCCTACACCATAAAGAAAGCCATAAATACAAAAACCGTGGTAAATATACCCAAAAGTATGGTGAACAAGTCCCAGCAAAAACTGAATAATTTGCATCTGCGTCATGTTTCTTTTCCAAGCTGGTGCACGTGATGGATCGTATGCAGTCTGGGCATAGTAGGCATACAGGACAACGTGGACAACCGAGTTTAAACCGACTACAAAAGCGATAGCAGGCCACGGAGTGTAGCGGTGACAAAAGTCGGTCAACAATAACATACTTGAATGATGGAATACATGGAGGAATGATATCTGTCTTCGTCGATGTCGGAGAATCATAAAAACGGTGTCCAATAGCTCAATGTTTTTAGTGATCCAGTAAACATAGAAGAAGTGATACAGTGTTGATGATGATGCTTTTAGGAATACGGACTTTGATTCAAGTATTCCATATAACATACCTGCTGCTGTGTATAGATTAATAACACTACAGGTTACATTGTGTAATATCAGTATCTGCAAGGAAAAAATTAGGTTTGGTTTTAATATCTTGCTGGATTTATAATTACACAACTTTCGTTGTGCAAGAGGTTGTATGTCAGAAAAGTAAGCAAATAAAATTAGTCATACACAAATCAAAATGTTTTATTATACTGAAAAAAGTAAAAATTCACTTTGAACAATTTTGGCTAGATTTTGTTCACTGTTTTGAAAACAATACATTCAATGTAAAATTATTTAATCAATGAGTTTTAATTTAGAACATATAAGGTTTCAGAAAAACAAACGAAAAAATAAACCATGTTAAAATTAAGCTTTATTAAACAATAAATGTATACGAATGAAGTAAATAGTGTGTAATTATTTTAGCTTTTTAGGTCAGTTAGGTGGCCCCTGGTAAGACAGTGACAGATCAGTTAGGTGGCCCCTGGTAAGACAGTGACAGGTCAGTTAGGTAGCCCCTGGTAAAACAGTGACAGGTCAGTTAGGTGGCCCCTGGTAAAACAGTGACAGGTCAGTTAGGTGGCCCCTGGTAAGACAGTGACAGGTCAGTTAGGCGGCCCCAGGTAAGACAGTGACAGGTCAGTTAGATGGCACCTGGTAAGACAATGACAGGTCAGTTAGATGACACCTGGTAAGACAGTGACAGGTCAGTTAGATGGCACCTGGTAAGACAATGACAGGTCAGTTAGATGACACCTGGTAAGACAGTGACAGGTCAGTTAGGTGACCCTGGTAAGAGAGTGACAGGTCAGTTAGGTGGCTCCTGGTAAGACAGTAAAAGGTCAGTTAGGTGGCCCCTGGTAAAACAGTGACAGGTCAGTTAAGTGGCCCCTGGTAAAACAGTGACAGGTCAGTTAGGTGGCCCCTGGTAAGACAGTGACAGGTCAGTTAGGTGGCCCCCTGGTAAGACAGTGACAGGTCAGTTAGATGGCACCTGGTAAGACAATGACAGGCCAGTTAGATGACACCTGGTAAGGCAATGACAGGTCAGTTGGATGACACCTGGTAAGACAGTGACAAGTCAGTTAGGTGGCCCCTGGTAAGACAGTGACAGGTCAGTTAGGTGGCCCCTGGTAAGACAGTGACAGGTCAGTTAGGTGGCCCCTGGTAAGACAATGAAAGGTCAGTTAGGTGACCCCTGGTAAGATAGTGAAAGGTGAGTTAGATGACACCTGGTAAGACAGTGACAGGTGAGTTAGATGACACCTGGTAAGACAGTGACAGGTCAGTTAGACGACACCTGGTAAGACAGTGAAAGGTAAGTTAGATAGGAACTGGTAAGACAGTGAAAGGTGAGTTAGATGGCACCTGGTAAGACAGTGACAGGTCAGTTAGGTGACACCTGGTAAGACAGTGACAGGTCAGTTAGATGGCACCTGGCAAGACAGTGACAGGTCAGTTAGGTGACACCTGGTAAGACAGTGACAGGTCAGTTAGATGACACCTGGTATGACAGTGACAGGTCAGTTAGATGACACCTGGTAAGACAGTGACAGGTCAATTAGGTGGCCCCTGGTAAGACAGTGACAGGTCAGTTAGGTGACACCTGGTAAGACAGTGACAGGTCAGTTAGATGACACCTGGTAAGACAGTGACAGGTCAGTTAGATGACACCTGGTAAGACAGTGACAGGTCAGTTAGGTGGCCCCTGGTAAGACAGTGACAGGTCAGTTAGGTGACACCTGGTAAGACAGTGACAGGTCAGTTAGATGACACCTGGTAAGACAGTGACAGGTCAGTTAGGTGGCCCCTGGTAAGACAGTGACAGGTCAGTTAGATGGCCCCTGGTAAAACAGTGACAGGTCCGGTTAGGTGGCCTCTGGTAAAACAGTGACAGGTCAGTTAGGTGGCCCCTGGTAAGACAGTGACAGGTCAGTTAGGTGGCCCCTGGTAAGACAGTGACAGGTCAGTTAGATGGCACCTGGTAAGACAGTGACAAGTCAGTTAGATGGCACCTGGTAAGAATGACAGGTCAGTTAGGTGGCCCCTGGTAAGACAATGGAAGGTCAGTTAGGTGGCCCCTGGTAAGATAGTGACAGGTTAGTTAGATGCAGTGTTCTCCACAAGGGGTTTTAGGTGGGCGGCCCGCCCATCAAGTTGTACGGCCGCCTAGTAACTCTCAACACCCGCCCACCAACGTGCATCCAGCTGAAATTATTTGTAAAAAAGCTTGCATTGTTCTTCCCAAGCCTAAACAAAAGAGTAGTTGCCCAACCCTTTATTTTGCTATTGTTTCACGAGTCCAAACATAAACAATGACCACTGGAAGTCTGCAAGCAGTTATCGAGTGTATTCATGGCAATGTGTCAATCGCCTGAATTCATTGTCGCCCGACATTGTTGCCACTTATTGCTCACGATACGCAACTACAGTGGTTTCAATTTACAGCTGTATTGTTAATAATCGTCTTCCGATCACGAAAGAAAGAAGTAAATACGAACGAAATGTATATACACAAAAAGTAAACAAATATATTAGCAGATTGCATGTAAACTCGAACAAAAATTAAAATTCTAGCCGTATTTACAACGTTCGCTCGATTTTCATCATGAAAACAGCATGGAGAAGGCAAACTGGTGACCTTTTGGCCTACCCCATTCAACGACCGTCGGCCACCCACCGCTGTTGGCGCTGTAACGATTTAGTATCTAAGTTGCATAGGGGAACAACGCATTCTGGGTGTTCGTGTACTGAATTCGGAAAGCGGTAATAAACATCAAACATGGCTGCCGGATTAGTTTACCGCGAGTATTTGTAATTGAATAATATTTTAGTTATCTTTTCCACGTACTTTTTTCAATTTATCCATTTTTTATGTCTAATCTTTCGAGAACATAGCAGATTCTTTTATTTTGCCGATTGCTAGCATTTTTTCTTGAATTCCAAAAACAACGTGTGAAAACCCAACGTATTGTGACCGTACATGCGTAAATGCCGTCTGTCGGCACGGGTGAGTACTGATGCCACAAATAAAAAATGTTATGAGTTTTATTTTGACAAATCGTTCGTTTGGGCGTTGGGGACAAATCACCTTGTATATTTTTTACATTAATGTTTTGTACTTGCTCTTGGTTACTCGAATTGCATTTCATGAACGCAGAATAATTTGCGAACGTATAAATCACCGATTTCAAACTTTTTGCATTTTGTAAATATTAATAGTGACCAATCTGTATTTTAAATAATTGTAACATGTTTCAATTAAATTAAAAAGAGAATAGTAAATAACTTAGTGTGTATTGCAGTTCATGACATAAATGCTAGAACGCTGTATGTAAATGATATGCAAATTAATATGCAAATTTATGCTAATTAGGCCGCCCACCAGCTATTTTAGATTGTGGAGAACACTGAGATGGCACCTGGTAAGACAGTGAAAGGTGAGTTAGATGACACCTGGGATAAGACAGTGACATGCCAGTTAGATGACACCTGGTAAGACAGTGACAGGTCAGTTAGATGGCCCCTGCTAAGATAGTGACAGGTTAGTTAGATGGCACCTGGTAAGACAGTGACAGGTCAGTTAGATGACACCTGGTAAGACAGTGACAGGTCAGTTAGATGGCACCTGGTAAGACAGTGACAGGTCAGTTAGATGGCACCTGGTAAGAATGACAGGTCAGTTAGGTGGCCCCTGGTAAGACAATGACAGGTCAGTTAGGTGGCCCCTGGTAAGATAGTGACAGGTTAGTTAGATGGCACCTGGTAAGACAGTGAAAGGTGAGTTAGATGACACCTGGGATAAGACAGTGACATGCCAGTTAGATGACACCTGGTAAGACAGTGACAGGTCAGTTAGATGACACCTGGTAAGACAGTGAAAGGTAAGTTAGATGGCACCTGGTAAGACAGTGACAGGTCAGTTAGATGACACCTGGTAAGACAGTGACAGGTCAGTTAGGTTACACCTGGTAAGACAGTGACAGGTCAGTTAGATGACACCTGGTAAGACAGTGACAGGTCAGTTAGGTGGCCCCTGGTAAGACAGTGACAGGTCAGTTAGGTGGCCCCTGGTAAGACAGTGACAGGTCAGTTAGGTGGCCCCTGGTAAGACAATGAAAGGTCAGTTAGGTGACCCCTGGTAAGATAGTGAAAGGTGAGTTAGATGACACCTGGTAAGGCAGTGACAGGTGAGTTAGATGACACCTGGTAAGACAGTGACAGGTCAGTTAGACGACACCTGGTAAGACAGTGAAAGGTAAGTTAGATGGCACCTGGTAAGACAGTGAAAGGTGAGTTAGATGGCACCTGGTAAGACAGTGACAGGTCAGTTAGGTGACACCTGGTAAGACAGTGACAGGTCAGTTAGATGGCACCTGGTAAGACAGTGACAGGTCAGTTAGGTTACACCTGGTAAGACAGTGACAGGTCAGTTAGATGGCACCTGGTAAGACAATGACAGGTCAGTTAGATGACACCTGGTAAGACAGTGACAGGTCAGTTAGATGACACCTGGGGTAAGACAGTGACATGCCAGTTAGATGACACCTGGTAAGACAGTGACAGGTCAGTTAGATGGCACCTGGTAAGACAATGGCAGGTCAGTTAGGTTACACCTGGTAAGACAGTGACAGGTCAGTTAGATGACACCTGGTAAAACAGTGACAGGTCCGGTTAGGTGGCCTCTGGTAAAACAGTGACAGATCAGTTAGGTGGCCCCTGGTAAGACAGTGACAGGTCAGTTAGGTGGCCCCTGGTAAGACAGTGACAGGTCAGTTAGATGGCACCTGGTAAGACAATGACAGGTCAGTTAGATGACACCTGGTAAGACAGTGACAGGTCAGTTAGATGACACCTGGGGTAAGACAGTGACATGCCAGTTAGATGACACCTGGTAAGACAGTGACAGGTCAGTTAGATGACACCTGGTAAGACAATGACAGGTCAGTTAGATGGCACCTGGTAAAACAGTGAAAGGTCAGTTAGGTGGCACCTGGTAAAACAGTGAAAGGTAAGTTAGATGACACCTGGTAAGACAGTGAAAGGTCAGTTAGATGGCACCTGGTAAGACAGTGACAGGTCAGTCAGATGGCACCTGGTAAGACAATGACAGGTCAGTTAGGTGGCCCCTGATAAGACAATGAAAGGTCAGTTAGGTGGCCCCTGCTAAGATAGTGACAGGTTAGTTAGATGGCACCTGGTAAGACAGTGACAGGTCAGTTAGATGACACCTGGTAAGACAGTGACAGGTCAGTTAGATGGCACCTGGTAAGACAGTGACAGGTCAGTTAGATGGCACCTGGTAAGAATGACAGGTCAGTTAGGTGGCCCCTGGTAAGACAATGACAGGTCAGTTAGGTGGCCCCCGGTAAGATAGTGACAGGTTAGTTAGATGGCACCTGGTAAGACAGTGAAAGGTGAGTTAGATGACACCTGGGATAAGACAGTGACATGCCAGTTAGATGACACCTGGTAAGACAGTGACAGGTCAGTTAGATGACACCTGGTAAGACAGTGAAAGGTAAGTTAGATGGCACCTGGTAAGACAGTGACAGGTCAGTTAGATGACACCTGGTAAGACAGTGACAGGTCAGTTAGGTTACACCTGGTAAGACAGTGACAGGTCAGTTAGATGACACCTGGTAAGACAGTGACAGGTCAGTTAGGTGGCCCCTGGTAAGACAGTGACAGGTCAGTTAGGTGGCCCCTGGTAAGACAGTGACAGGTCAGTTAGATGACACCTGGGGTAAGACAGTGACATGCCAGTTAGATGACACCTGGTAAGACAGTGACAGGTCAGTTAGATGACACCTGGTAAGACAATGACAGGTCAGTTAGATGGCACCTGGTAAAACAGTGAAAGGTCAGTTAGATGGCACCTGGTAAAACAGTGAAAGGTAAGTTAGATGACACCTGGTAAGACAGTGAAAGGTCAGTTAGATGGCACCTGGTAAGACAGTGACAGGTCAGTCAGATGGCACCTGGTAAGACAATGACAGGTCAGTTAGGTGGCCCCTGATAAGACAATGAAAGGTCAGTTAGGTGGCCCCTGCTAAGATAGTGACAGGTTAGTTAGATGGCACCTGGTAAGACAGTGACAGGTCAGTTAGATGACACCTGGTAAGACAGTGACAGGTCAGTTAGATGGCACCTGGTAAGACAGTGACAGGTCAGTTAGATGGCACCTGGTAAGAATGACAGGTCAGTTAGGTGGCCCCTGGTAAGACAATGACAGGTCAGTTAGGTGGCCCCTGGTAAGATAGTGACAGGTTAGTTAGATGGCACCTGGTAAGACAGTGAAAGGTGAGTTAGATGACACCTGGGATAAGACAGTGACATGCCAGTTAGATGACACCTGGTAAGACAGTGACAGGTCAGTTAGATGACACCTGGTAAGACAGTGAAAGGTAAGTTAGATGGCACCTGGTAAGACAGTGACAGGTCAGTTAGATGACACCTGGTAAGACAGTGACAGGTCAGTTAGGTTACACCTGGTAAGACAGTGACAGGTCAGTTAGATGACACCTGGTAAGACAGTGACAGGTCAGTTAGGTGGCCCCTGGTAAGACAGTGACAGGTCAGTTAGGTGGCCCCTGGTAAGACAGTGACAGGTCAGTTAGGTGGCCCCTGGTAAGACAATGAAAGGTCAGTTAGGTGACCCCTGGTAAGATAGTGAAAGGTGAGTTAGATGACACCTGGTAAGGCAGTGACAGGTGAGTTAGATGACACCTGGTAAGACAGTGACAGGTCAGTTAGACGACACCTGGTAAGACAGTGAAAGGTAAGTTAGATGGCACCTGGTAAGACAGTGAAAGGTGAGTTAGATGGCACCTGGTAAGACAGTGACAGGTCAGTTAGGTGACACCTGGTAAGACAGTGACAGGTCAGTTAGATGGCACCTGGTAAGACAGTGACAGGTCAGTTAGGTTACACCTGGTAAGACAGTGACAGGTCAGTTAGATGGCACCTGGTAAGACAATGACAGGTCAGTTAGATGACACCTGGTAAGACAGTGACAGGTCAGTTAGATGACACCTGGGGTAAGACAGTGACATGCCAGTTAGATGACACCTGGTAAGACAGTGACAGGTCAGTTAGATGGCACCTGGTAAGACAATGGCAGGTCAGTTAGGTTACACCTGGTAAGACAGTGACAGGTCAGTTAGATGACACCTGGTAAAACAGTGACAGGTCCGGTTAGGTGGCCTCTGGTAAAACAGTGACAGATCAGTTAGGTGGCCCCTGGTAAGACAGTGACAGGTCAGTTAGGTGGCCCCTGGTAAGACAGTGACAGGTCAGTTAGATGGCACCTGGTAAGACAATGACAGGTCAGTTAGATGACACCTGGTAAGACAGTGACAGGTCAGTTAGATGACACCTGGGGTAAGACAGTGACATGCCAGTTAGATGACACCTGGTAAGACAGTGACAGGTCAGTTAGATGACACCAGGTAAGACAATGACAGGTCAGTTAGATGGCACCTGGTAAAACAGTGAAAGGTCAGTTAGGTGGCACCTGGTAAAACAGTGAAAGGTAAGTTAGATGACACCTGGTAAGACAGTGAAAGGTCAGTTAGATGGCACCTGGTAAGACAGTGACAGGTCAGTCAGATGGCACCTGGTAAGACAATGACAGGTCAGTTAGGTGGCCCCTGATAAGACAATGAAAGGTCAGTTAGGTGGCCCCTGCTAAGATAGTGACAGGTTAGTTAGATGGCACCTGGTAAGACAGTGACAGGTCAGTTAGATGACACCTGGTAAGACAGTGACAGGTCAGTTAGATGGCACCTGGTAAGACAGTGACAGGTCAGTTAGATGGCACCTGGTAAGAATGACAGGTCAGTTAGGTGGCCCCTGGTAAGACAATGACAGGTCAGTTAGGTGGCCCCCGGTAAGATAGTGACAGGTTAGTTAGATGGCACCTGGTAAGACAGTGAAAGGTGAGTTAGATGACACCTGGGATAAGACAGTGACATGCCAGTTAGATGACACCTGGTAAGACAGTGACAGGTCAGTTAGATGACACCTGGTAAGACAGTGAAAGGTAAGTTAGATGGCACCTGGTAAGACAGTGACAGGTCAGTTAGATGACACCTGGTAAGACAGTGACAGGTCAGTTAGGTTACACCTGGTAAGACAGTGACAGGTCAGTTAGATGACACCTGGTAAGACAGTGACAGGTCAGTTAGGTGGCCCCTGGTAAGACAGTGACAGGTCAGTTAGGTGGCCCCTGGTAAGACAGTGACAGGTCAGTTAGATGGCACCTGGTAAGACAATGACAGGTCAGTTAGATGACACCTGGTAAGACAGTGACAGGTCAGTTAGATGACACCTGGGGTAAGACAGTGACATGCCAGTTAGATGACACCTGGTAAGACAGTGACAGGTCAGTTAGATGACACCTGGTAAGACAATGACAGGTCAGTTAGATGGCACCTGGTAAAACAGTGAAAGGTCAGTTAGGTGGCACCTGGTAAAACAGTGAAAGGTAAGTTAGATGACACCTGGTAAGACAGTGAAAGGTCAGTTAGATGGCACCTGGTAAGACAGTGACAGGTCAGTCAGATGGCACCTGGTAAGACAATGACAGGTCAGTTAGGTGGCCCCTGATAAGACAATGAAAGGTCAGTTAGGTGGCCCCTGCTAAGATAGTGACAGGTTAGTTAGATGGCACCTGGTAAGACAGTGACAGGTCAGTTAGATGACACCTGGTAAGACAGTGACAGGTCAGTTAGATGGCACCTGGTAAGACAGTGACAGGTCAGTTAGATGGCACCTGGTAAGAATGACAGGTCAGTTAGGTGGCCCCTGGTAAGACAATGACAGGTCAGTTAGGTGGCCCCCGGTAAGATAGTGACAGGTTAGTTAGATGGCACCTGGTAAGACAGTGAAAGGTGAGTTAGATGACACCTGGGATAAGACAGTGACATGCCAGTTAGATGACACCTGGTAAGACAGTGACAGGTCAGTTAGATGACACCTGGTAAGACAGTGAAAGGTAAGTTAGATGGCACCTGGTAAGACAGTGACAGGTCAGTTAGATGACACCTGGTAAGACAGTGACAGGTCAGTTAGGTTACACCTGGTAAGACAGTGACAGGTCAGTTAGATGACACCTGGTAAGACAGTGACAGGTCAGTTAGGTGGCCCCTGGTAAGACAGTGACAGGTCAGTTAGGTGGCCCCTGGTAAGACAGTGACAGGTCAGTTAGATGACACCTGGGGTAAGACAGTGACATGCCAGTTAGATGACACCTGGTAAGACAGTGACAGGTCAGTTAGATGACACCTGGTAAGACAATGACAGGTCAGTTAGATGGCACCTGGTAAAACAGTGAAAGGTCAGTTAGATGGCACCTGGTAAAACAGTGAAAGGTAAGTTAGATGACACCTGGTAAGACAGTGAAAGGTCAGTTAGATGGCACCTGGTAAGACAGTGACAGGTCAGTCAGATGGCACCTGGTAAGACAATGACAGGTCAGTTAGGTGGCCCCTGATAAGACAATGAAAGGTCAGTTAGGTGGCCCCTGCTAAGATAGTGACAGGTTAGTTAGATGGCACCTGGTAAGACAGTGACAGGTCAGTTAGATGACACCTGGTAAGACAGTGACAGGTCAGTTAGATGGCACCTGGTAAGACAGTGACAGGTCAGTTAGATGGCACCTGGTAAGAATGACAGGTCAGTTAGGTGGCCCCTGGTAAGACAATGACAGGTCAGTTAGGTGGCCCCTGGTAAGATAGTGACAGGTTAGTTAGATGGCACCTGGTAAGACAGTGAAAGGTGAGTTAGATGACACCTGGGATAAGACAGTGACATGCCAGTTAGATGACACCTGGTAAGACAGTGACAGGTCAGTTAGATGACACCTGGTAAGACAGTGAAAGGTAAGTTAGATGGCACCTGGTAAGACAGTGACAGGTCAGTTAGATGACACCTGGTAAGACAGTGACAGGTCAGTTAGGTTACACCTGGTAAGACAGTGACAGGTCAGTTAGATGACACCTGGTAAGACAGTGACAGGTCAGTTAGGTGGCCCCTGGTAAGACAGTGACAGGTCAGTTAGGTGGCCCCTGGTAAGACAGTGACAGGTCAGTTAGGTGGCCCCTGGTAAGACAATGAAAGGTCAGTTAGGTGACCCCTGGTAAGATAGTGAAAGGTGAGTTAGATGACACCTGGTAAGGCAGTGACAGGTGAGTTAGATGACACCTGGTAAGACAGTGACAGGTCAGTTAGACGACACCTGGTAAGACAGTGAAAGGTAAGTTAGATGGCACCTGGTAAGACAGTGAAAGGTGAGTTAGATGGCACCTGGTAAGACAGTGACAGGTCAGTTAGGTGACACCTGGTAAGACAGTGACAGGTCAGTTAGATGGCACCTGGTAAGACAGTGACAGGTCAGTTAGGTTACACCTGGTAAGACAGTGACAGGTCAGTTAGATGGCACCTGGTAAGACAATGACAGGTCAGTTAGATGACACCTGGTAAGACAGTGACAGGTCAGTTAGATGACACCTGGGGTAAGACAGTGACATGCCAGTTAGATGACACCTGGTAAGACAGTGACAGGTCAGTTAGATGGCACCTGGTAAGACAATGGCAGGTCAGTTAGGTTACACCTGGTAAGACAGTGACAGGTCAGTTAGATGACACCTGGTAAAACAGTGACAGGTCCGGTTAGGTGGCCTCTGGTAAAACAGTGACAGATCAGTTAGGTGGCCCCTGGTAAGACAGTGACAGGTCAGTTAGGTGGCCCCTGGTAAGACAGTGACAGGTCAGTTAGATGGCACCTGGTAAGACAATGACAGGTCAGTTAGATGACACCTGGTAAGACAGTGACAGGTCAGTTAGATGACACCTGGGGTAAGACAGTGACATGCCAGTTAGATGACACCTGGTAAGACAGTGACAGGTCAGTTAGATGACACCAGGTAAGACAATGACAGGTCAGTTAGATGGCACCTGGTAAAACAGTGAAAGGTCAGTTAGGTGGCACCTGGTAAAACAGTGAAAGGTAAGTTAGATGACACCTGGTAAGACAGTGAAAGGTCAGTTAGATGGCACCTGGTAAGACAGTGACAGGTCAGTCAGATGGCACCTGGTAAGACAATGACAGGTCAGTTAGGTGGCCCCTGATAAGACAATGAAAGGTCAGTTAGGTGGCCCCTGCTAAGATAGTGACAGGTTAGTTAGATGGCACCTGGTAAGACAGTGACAGGTCAGTTAGATGACACCTGGTAAGACAGTGACAGGTCAGTTAGATGGCACCTGGTAAGACAGTGACAGGTCAGTTAGATGGCACCTGGTAAGAATGACAGGTCAGTTAGGTGGCCCCTGGTAAGACAATGACAGGTCAGTTAGGTGGCCCCCGGTAAGATAGTGACAGGTTAGTTAGATGGCACCTGGTAAGACAGTGAAAGGTGAGTTAGATGACACCTGGGATAAGACAGTGACATGCCAGTTAGATGACACCTGGTAAGACAGTGACAGGTCAGTTAGATGACACCTGGTAAGACAGTGAAAGGTAAGTTAGATGGCACCTGGTAAGACAGTGACAGGTCAGTTAGATGACACCTGGTAAGACAGTGACAGGTCAGTTAGGTTACACCTGGTAAGACAGTGACAGGTCAGTTAGATGACACCTGGTAAGACAGTGACAGGTCAGTTAGGTGGCCCCTGGTAAGACAGTGACAGGTCAGTTAGGTGGCCCCTGGTAAGACAGTGACAGGTCAGTTAGATGACACCTGGGGTAAGACAGTGACATGCCAGTTAGATGACACCTGGTAAGACAGTGACAGGTCAGTTAGATGACACCTGGTAAGACAATGACAGGTCAGTTAGATGGCACCTGGTAAAACAGTGAAAGGTCAGTTAGATGGCACCTGGTAAAACAGTGAAAGGTAAGTTAGATGACACCTGGTAAGACAGTGAAAGGTCAGTTAGATGGCACCTGGTAAGACAGTGACAGGTCAGTCAGATGGCACCTGGTAAGACAATGACAGGTCAGTTAGGTGGCCCCTGATAAGACAATGAAAGGTCAGTTAGGTGGCCCCTGCTAAGATAGTGACAGGTTAGTTAGATGGCACCTGGTAAGACAGTGACAGGTCAGTTAGATGACACCTGGTAAGACAGTGACAGGTCAGTTAGATGGCACCTGGTAAGACAGTGACAGGTCAGTTAGATGGCACCTGGTAAGAATGACAGGTCAGTTAGGTGGCCCCTGGTAAGACAATGACAGGTCAGTTAGGTGGCCCCTGGTAAGATAGTGACAGGTTAGTTAGATGGCACCTGGTAAGACAGTGAAAGGTGAGTTAGATGACACCTGGGATAAGACAGTGACATGCCAGTTAGATGACACCTGGTAAGACAGTGACAGGTCAGTTAGATGACACCTGGTAAGACAGTGAAAGGTAAGTTAGATGGCACCTGGTAAGACAGTGACAGGTCAGTTAGATGACACCTGGTAAGACAGTGACAGGTCAGTTAGGTTACACCTGGTAAGACAGTGACAGGTCAGTTAGATGACACCTGGTAAGACAGTGACAGGTCAGTTAGGTGGCCCCTGGTAAGACAGTGACAGGTCAGTTAGGTGGCCCCTGGTAAGACAGTGACAGGTCAGTTAGGTGGCCCCTGGTAAGACAATGAAAGGTCAGTTAGGTGACCCCTGGTAAGATAGTGAAAGGTGAGTTAGATGACACCTGGTAAGGCAGTGACAGGTGAGTTAGATGACACCTGGTAAGACAGTGACAGGTCAGTTAGACGACACCTGGTAAGACAGTGAAAGGTAAGTTAGATGGCACCTGGTAAGACAGTGAAAGGTGAGTTAGATGGCACCTGGTAAGACAGTGACAGGTCAGTTAGGTGACACCTGGTAAGACAGTGACAGGTCAGTTAGATGGCACCTGGCAAGACAGTGACAGGTCAGTTAGGTGACACCTGGTAAGACAGTGACAGGTCAGTTAGATGACACCTGGTATGACAGTGACAGGTCAGTTAGATGACACCTGGTAAGACAGTGACAGGTCAGTTAGGTGGCCCCTGGTAAGACAGTGACAGGTCAGTTAGGTGACACCTGGTAAGACAGTGACAGGTCAGTTAGATGACACCTGGTAAGACAGTGACAGGTCAGTTAGATGACACCTGGTAAGACAGTGACAGGTCAGTTAGGTGGCCCCTGGTAAGACAGTGACAGGTCAGTTAGGTGACACCTGGTAAGACAGTGACAGGTCAGTTAGATGACACCTGGTAAGACAGTGACAGGTCAGTTAGGTGGCCCCTGGTAAGACAGTGACAGGTCAGTTAGATGGCCCCTGGTAAAACAGTGACAGGTCCGGTTAGGTGGCCTCTGGTAAAACAGTGACAGGTCAGTTAGGTGGCCCCTGGTAAGACAGTGACAGGTCAGTTAGGTGGCCCCTGGTAAGACAGTGACAGGTCAGTTAGATGGCACCTGGTAAGACAGTGACAGGTCAGTTAGATGGCACCTGGTAAGAATGACAGGTCAGTTAGGTGGCCCCTGGTAAGACAATGAAAGGCCAGTTAGGTGGCCCCTGGTAAGATAGTGACAGGTTAGTTAGATGGCACCTGGTAAGACAGTGAAAGGTGAGTTAGATGACACCTGGGATAAGACAGTGACATGCCAGTTAGATGACACCTGGTAAGACAATGACAGGTCAGTTAGATGACACCTGGTAAGACAGTGAAGGTAAGTTAGATGGCACCTGGTAAGACAGTGACAGGTCAGTTAGATGACACCTGGTAAGATAGTGACAGGTCAGTTAGATGACACCTGGTAAGACAGTGACAGGTCAGTTAGATGACACCTGGTAAGACAGTGACAGGTCAGTTAGGTGGCCCCTGGTAAGACAGTGACAGGTCAGTTAGGTGGCCCCTGGTAAGACAGTGACAGGTCAGTTAGGTGGCCCCTGGTAAGACAATGAAAGGTCAGTTAGGTGACCCCTGGTAAGATAGTGAAAGGTGAGTTAGATGACACCTGGTAAGACAGTGACAGGTGAGTTAGATGACACCTGGTAAGACAGTGACAGGTCAGTTAGACGACACCTGGTAAGACAGTGAAAGGTAAGTTAGATGGCACCTGGTAAGACAGTGAAAGGTGAGTTAGATGGCACCTGCTAAGACAGTGACAGGTCAGTTAGGTGACACCTGGTAAGACAGTGACAGGTCAGTTAGATGGCACCTGGCAAGACAGTGACAGGTCAGTTAGGTGACACCTGGTAAGACAGTGACAGGTCAGTTAGATGACACCTGGTAAGACAGTGACAGGTCAGTTAGATGACACCTGGTAAGACAGTGACAGGTCA
This sequence comes from Saccoglossus kowalevskii, assembly GCF_978046115.1. Classification (NCBI taxonomy): domain Eukaryota; kingdom Metazoa; phylum Hemichordata; class Enteropneusta; family Harrimaniidae; genus Saccoglossus; species Saccoglossus kowalevskii. The sequence continues at coordinate 21,803,134 of NC_140659.1, forward strand.
GTTAGGTGGCCCCTGGTAAGACAGTGACAGGTCAGTTAGGTGACACCTGGTAAGACAGTGACAGGTCAGTTAGATGACACCTGGTAAGACAGTGACAGGTCAGTTAGATGACACCTGGTAAGACAGTGACAGGTCAGTTAGGTGGCCCCTGGTAAGACAGTGACAGGTCAGTTAGGTAACACCTAGTAAGACAGTGACAGGTCAGTTAGATGACACCTGGTAAGACAGTGACAGGTCAGTTAGGTGGCCCCTGGTAAGACAGTGACAGGTCAGTTAGATGGCCCCTGGTAAAACAGTGACAGGTCCGGTTAGGTGGCCTCTGGTAAAACAGTGACAGATCAGTTAGGTGGCCCCTGGTAAGACAGTGACAGGTCAGTTAGGTGGCCCCTGGTAAGACAGTGACAGGTCAGTTAGATGGCACCTGGTAAGACAATGACAGGTCAGTTAGATGACACCTGGTAAGACAGTGACAGGTCAGTTAGATGACACCTGGGGTAAGACAGTGACATGCCAGTTAGATTGCACCTGGTAAGACAGTGACAGGTCAGTTAGATGGCACCTGGTAAGACAGTGACAGGTCAGTTAGATGACACCTGGTAAGACAGTGACAGGTCAGTTAGATGGCACCTGGTAAGACATTGACAGGTCAGTTAGGTGACACCTGGTAAAACAGTGACAGGTCAGTTAGATGACACCTGGTAAGACAGTGAAAGGTGAGTTAGATGGCACCTGGTAAGACAGTGAAAGGTGAGTTAGATGGCACCTGGTAAGACAATGACAGGTCAGTTAGATGGCACCTGGTAAGAAATGGCTGTGTGAAAACTGGGAGAGGGTGGAGGCTGCAGAAAATTAGTTCACACTAACGTAATACTTTTTACATTACAGTCATGGTACCCCCCTCTTCAGAGTTTTCAAATGCAGCTTAGAAGGTTGAGAAATAATATGAGTATTATATAATAGTTAATAAAGAATAATAATTTTTGATTTCCAACAACTGATGATATAAAATGAAAAGGAAATGAAGATTAAATCCATAAATTATATCATACTTACTGGGCGAAGAGACAGTGGTTTTGTGTATTTTTGGTAAAACTTGGATCCCCATATCATAACGAGATATAATACAAATACAGGGGTAGACGGAAGACTGAGAAATGTAGAAAACACTTGATAAACTGTGAACACTTTCATGGTTGATTCCAATAGGATGAAGTCCAGATTATATCTGCAACAACAAAATAAGAATAATCAAAGCAATGGTATATAACCATATTGTCTATTAATTAAGCCAGAATAAAAATCTGTTTCTCATATCAATGTAATTTTTAAAAGAGGGAGTTCTTTTTTTAATTTTGTTTTTGACATTCTTTATTAGAAAAAAAAAGGTAGATGCAACTAATGCTGTAATTTTGAGTAGCATGGATTAGGCTAAACTTGTTGCTATTGGTGATGATGTTCTAAAAACTGGTTTTGTTTTTGACAGATGTTTCTCCCCGGCTTCAGAAAAGCATATTTTAATTTTAGATTGGTTTATGATAGGGTAAATTATTGTTATTAAACATAGTAAACTTAAAGGGAACCTCAATCCAAACAACATAATGACCCCTAAAGAAAAAGCTCCACAAATGTAGGAGAATGCAATTTACACTTTTGTTATATCAGTTTTCATTCTCTAGATATTCAACTTTTCATCGTTATTATGTAGTCAGCCATCTTGATTCTCAAGCAAAGGATTATGGGTAAAGTATGACATCATAGAATCTGTTGTCAGAAATTGAGAAAATTATTTCATCTATAACATGAGAAATACTGATGCGAATTAGTTCAAATTTTCGTTGTGCATATTACTCATGTATATAATTATAGTAATGGAAATTGGAATTTTACAAATACACATAAAGTGAAGATATTGTTAAAAACGTTAAAAAAACAAAAATCAATATTTTAGTTGTGAAATATAGAATGTCACTTTTTTGTCCCCTTTTTGTGCTCAACATGTGATATATCACCTTTATAACCTACTCACGTTGGTAAATTGTATACAATATAAGGAAATTTTAGCATTTGGTAGAAAAACATAAAAATAAATATTTTCAGTTCTGTTTCCATGACAACTATTTTATAAGCATGGATGGCACCAGTACATGTATGTTACCAATTTCTAAACTTTCAGCCAATTTAAAGTTCAACTTTTGAAGTTATAGATGAAATCATTTTCTCAATTTTTGACAACAGATTCTATGATGTCATACTTTACCCATAATCCTTTGCTTGATAATCAAGATGGCTGACTACATAATACTGATGAAAAGTGGAATATCTAGAGAATGAAAAGTGATACAACAAAACTGTGAATTGCATTCTCCTACATTTGTGGAGCTTTTTCTTTAAGGGTCATTATGTTGTTTGGATTGAGGTTCCCTTTAAGTAAATAGGGTTGGTGTATGCACTAATCTGCTCTATTCATAGCACATATGTTTAAATATATGACAGTTGTGTAATTATGTTAAATTTGTTTTCAGTATAAATTTGGTTAATTGCTGCACATATATATAGATTTGCCTGTTCAGTTTTCTCTGTTGTAGTTACCAGTATATAGCGCCACCTAGTGGCAACAGATTCTTAGTCTGCTTCAGTATTTTTGTTTTCCCAGCTGTTTTATATTTTTCAACCCTCCCCCACCACTTCCCCATTTCCTTTTTTTTCATTTCCCATACACCTTTTCTGAATTGTAACACTTTTAACAGCTTTGTGAATTTAGTCAGTTTCAGTAATATCTTACTTCCCTATTGTAGTTTGGGGTACTTTGAGGCCTATGTTCAGGCTTAGTTTTTATTAAAGTACCTCCTTTCTGCTAAACAATATGTGTGATTCAGTTATCGTTTCTCTAGCATATTGTAGCAATTACGACCAAAATAATGAACCAGTATGGAATTAAAGTAAATGACTAAGCAATTTGATCTATTACTTTCTTGTTTTATCTTATTGGAGGCGGGTGCTAGACATCTTGACCATTTTTCATTGGACAACTCGACCCAGTATCCCAAGCCATCTCGACCCACCTCTATTTCAGACGAATCGTCGCCCCGACCTGATCTCAAGTGTCGTACTTTTCCCAGTGCGCGTAGACCACAGTGTTTGTTTCACTGATTTATTATTCTTTGCTGCTTTCGCTGTTCATTTCACAGCACGTGACCCCTGAAAGTGATGTCATTTTTGGATTGATCCATTGCGCTTGAGATTGGTTCGACCATGTTGTCTGTGTTCAATGTTTCGAATCAATAGATGTCGTTCATTCAAACACAGCATTCTTATGCAGCACGATACACAAGATCGCGGGAATTTTAAGTTATCAAGGGCAACATTATCAACGTTGAACTAGATAGAGGTTTCGCGTCGCCACACTGAGATAGGGTCGGGTCGATGCAGTGGGTCGAGATGCCCAGGGTGTCTGGGTCGAGATGTCCAATTTGGGTCTAAGTGTCTTGGGTCCAGATGTCTAGAGATCTTGGAGGCTCAGACTGAGCCCATGCATACTTTGTAGCAAATCTGTTGGTGTAATGCCAGTAGTACACATAAATGCATGAAGTAGCTAATTTGGTGTTTTGAATAGAAAGAATGAACAAAGTCCAGGGACAAAGTTCACTTTCTCCTCAGCAGGATTGACCACAGACGTTCGGTACCTTACAACAAATAAGTAGATAGATATGTCTAGGGAATGGGAACACAGCCACCAGGTATTAAACGATAAACCATGAGATCATTGCAGGGCGGCATTTCTATGAGCTTGATGATCGAAGGATAACACGAAATACTGTTATAGAAATGATTAAAAAACGCCCCAAATTATCGCATAAATCGTAGAAGCGGTAATTTTCACAATCCCCCTAGGGACTGTCCAGCAAGACTTCGGTAGCTATCCGCATTCAACATAACAAGTACCTGTGTTTGTTTTCGCCCTGGCATCAGAATACAGCGTCAAAATCATTGGTGATTTGAAACTGAAAGCGAACAAATGCCAGAGTTAGCGGAGATTCATACTCACATTTGTTTCTTCGCTGTGATCGGAATGGTACTGTATGTTTATAATACTTTAACGAGCACCAGTAAAATTACGACGAACTGGCTACTAAACTTTCCACTTTCCACTTTCGAGTAATTACATGTAAATATCACGTTCTCGTAAACAGCGCCATCTACCAGCATTGAATCCTGGGAAACAGCCACGTTGCGCGCATGCTCAAACTTTGTGCTCTCTTGAACGAGAGAAAATGGCCAAGTATCTTCGAGGATTTTTGGGCCCACAGAGTCCATCAGCACAACCAACCGGAGCCGATACGGTCAGTATACACACTTTATTAATTGTAGTTCATAACCAAGCAACAACGTGACTAAATTTAAATGCTTGCTCGCAATCGAGCTAGTATTATGTCGAAACAGGAAGTCGATTTCTGATACAATACTAATCTACAGTACGGCCCACTCGACGTTTCCGGTTTTAGTTTACCTGTCCCGTTTAGACACGTGTAAATAAACGATTCTGCAGTATGGATAACTTTATTTATGATTTTGGTTGCATTTATATTCTGTTGACGTTGAAAACCATGCACACTAACGAACTGTGATGTTGGTAGTCGAGTTGATGACGTTGATGTGACAAGTCAATAAATATTATTACGTAATTTCGACTTTAAGCTGCTGCATATTAGGCACATAGAAATAATGAAACTGATAAAGACTTGTGTTATAATGATTATGTACTTAAGCAAAATGTTTTCATTAAAATATAAGGATAGAAGGAAATTTCAGAAGTCCACAATTTAAATTGATCAAAATACCAATGTAACTAGCTGAATCTTAGAACTAGAAGAATGATTTCATTTATGTGTTCTATAGTGTTAAAACATACATATTTGTCATCTGTGAACGATAAAAATAACTGCCATATGTTATTAAAAAAACATTTTAATGCAATCTGTTATTATTCGAAATATTTGCGGCGTTTGTGAAGGATTTGATTTTATGAAAGTCATCCTTAGTAATGAATCCTGCACAAGATGGCAATTTCATAATTTTACTTGACCTGTGCTATTTGTGAAATTATACTGGTATATGCCTGTATATTAAAGTAATACATGTTTTTACATAAATGACAGATGTGTGTCTGTGATAGTTTCAAACTTGTCTTCATTACGTTAAAATACTGTGGAATACTTTATTTTCGCTGGAATTAATTTTCGCTGAAAACGTTTTTGGGCGTTTTGCTTGGAATTTATTTTCACTGATTTTTGATGAGTTTAATGTGAAATATAGGAAAAGAAGTATATTCGCTGGATTTTATTTTTACGGAATCATCCCTTCAGCGAAAATAGCGAAAATAAATTCCAAGCGAAAATAAAGTATTCTACAGTAACTGTTATGCTAATTGCAGGGTTGATAGGAGTAGACAATCCCATGCAATAAATTAGGTAGAAAGATGTATTATACAGGGGCTGTTAAAAAAATACTGTCCAAAAACTAGAGAAATTGAACAATAAGACATTATGGGGTTCGCATCTATCGATTTCTAGCTTTTATAGACTGTCCTCAAACGTTGATGAATAGAGAAAATTTGTTATGGTTCAACGACAATGTTCATTCTTGTAGTTCTTTAATTAATCAACATATGTGAGAACAAAAAATTTGCAGTCTGAGAACTGGCAAATTGAATATATATCAACGATGTTACATAGTGTTATTGTGTTTTGCAGGTAGCTCGTTTGGTTGATAGAGTTCATTCATCAACGTTATTGGATGACAGAAGAGATGCAGTCAGAGCGCTCAAAGCTCTGTCCAAGGTAAGTGTCCTGAGAGAGAAATCAAAAAGAGATGCAATCACAGCACTTAAAGCTCAGTCCAAGATAAACAATTTGAGTGGAATCATTCATCACATACCATTTTCACAAGTACTGTATTTGTAATCTCTTAATGAATAAACGCAGATAATTAATCAGCTTTCATTATATAAATGAAAGGCATGGGTTGTCTGTTTGTTCTTGTCGATAGAAATTCCTCTTCGACCTTTAGAGATAATTTAAAAGTCGTGTAACTACGTACATGTACATGTGGTTTGTCGAGGTACAGGTACAGGTTTTGACATTTTTGTTGGTTATCAGTTTTTTTAATAGAAGCGCATTCGATAAGTATGCAGTACAGCTAGCCTGCAGTGTGTCGCTATTTTTCGCATTGGGATTGCGTTTTCATCGTCCTCGTCTTGATTATTGATTGCGTTCAAGTCATAGTCTTGAAAGCACTTTTTTTGTCAAATTTATCTCGTTTTAACTGTATACATGTTCCATAACTTATTTTGTCTACCGGTAGTTCAATTTATTTTGGAACCAGAGAATAAATTACTTTATTATCTTTAAAGGAGTGATCTAATGAAATAAAGAATAATCAATGTTGAGTGGGTTGTCACAAAGTAGAACACTAAAATGCATTATGAAAATGTATGATGTGAGGGAGATGCAAATATAATAAATGTACATGAATGAAATGCGTGAATTTATGCAAGATAATTTTCGAAAAAGCTTTTCTAATATAAATATCTAAAAAGCTTTTTAGCTCCGCTGCCGATTTTGTCGAGCTTGGCTTATCATATGAGTGATAGTCCATCGGTGTCCGTCGTCTGTGTCAATGTTTATGCTTTTTCGACTTCTTCTTGAAAACTACCTCTCTTAGATTTGTTCATTTCATGATGATAACTTCAATTCTCTAATTTTGGTGAATATTTTTGTAATGTTTGGTAAAAAGTTTTCGACTTCTTGTTAAAAACCAACAGTCCAATTGCTTAGATATTACATATATAGACACTACATGTGGACCTCTCTCAGATTTGTTCATTTTGTGATGATATTTTCAATTCTTTAATTTTGATAAATATTTTTGTCATTTTTGGTGAAAAGTGATATTTTCGACTTCTTGTTCAAAACAGCAAGTCAGATTGCTTTGATACTATACATATTGTTTATTTTCTAATGATATTTTCTGTTCTTTAATTGAAATGTGCATTGCTAACAGCAGAGCTATCTCAGCTGACAGACTGCTTGACTAAATAAGTTGTTGTATAAATTTCTTTATCATAGAATAGAAATGAATAAAAATTATACATTGTTTTACAGAAATTTCGTCTTGAAGTTGGTACTCAAGGGATGGATGTGTTGATCAATGTCCTGCAAACAGATAGGAGTGATGTAGAAATAATGGGATACACATTAGATACGTTATTTAATGTCGTAACAACGCTTCAACCTGATGATGAAGGTCGGTTATTGTGAAAAATGTTTGTCATCTTATTAAAAATAGAAATGTGATCATAAAATGTCATGCAGCACACAAATTAATTAAATGACGATGTTTACAGACAATAACAACAATTTCAATCTGAACTGCATTTCTTCAGCTGAGGGGAAGGGGGGTGTCAAATTGTTTGATATTTTATTAACATTCGCATAAATCAAAATATTTATGTTATTAGCTTGTCTGTATTGTCATAGATGAAAGTCAAGGTATATAATGTATGAGAGGAAAATGTCTGTCCTCATCCTCGTTGTTTTCGTTGACTCTGTCATATAACTTTCTTGTGGTGAGAATAACTCAAACAGTTTTATCTAATTTCTTTCAAACTTAGATATTATATTAACCAGTTTGAAATCTCGCCCAAATTCTATTAGTATTATGGTGCATGTTCTGTATGTATATTTCAAGACATTCATTAAGTTTCACTTAAAATTTTATTTAATCGTCTTCAAGTTTGGGACTCGTATTAATAGCTATGAAATGTCAACCAAGTTCAATTTTGGTGTAACTAGCAAGTGAAATTTTCAAATTATGAGATAAAATTTGAATGAAATAAAACCTTTTTTGAAGTAGAAATAAGTTGTGAGAATAAAGAAATTTATACTGCTGATAATGAGAACCAGGTTTTAATAATATGCTCTCCGATATCTCTTATGTTGTTACGAGTATAAATACAAAAAAGTGCAGTGTTTCTCACCTTTTTTAAATCTGGCTAGTATTTTATTTTTCTGAAATGTATTATTATTTGAAAATTTTTACCATTCATGCTATATTATTTTATAAGGAACATTGAGATTAATACGGTATATGTAATATAATTGCAGAACACATTGGCAGTAATTTTTAATAATTTTTGTTGCTGAATTTTATTTTCAGTAATTTTTTATACAGTTCAAGTTGTATTTTTTTATGCAATACATTGAGATTAATACATTACATGTAGTATTATTTGAGGAACGTAAATATTATTTAATTTTTTTTGTAATTAGGATGATTTTTTTAGCTGGTATTTTCCTCACAAAATGCTAATATATTATTGCATTGTTTCAGGACTTTTATATATTGTACGCCCAGTTGTTATCCATCCATACATTTGTTACTGTAAAACATGTTGAAAAAGCGGCATGCAATTTTAGCGAATTGTGGTAAAATGACGTAATAGCAAAATGTTGATTTAGCAAATTTCTCTTGTCATTGTTGATTTCTTTGTTTGGCGGCCATTTTGAATTTATAATAAAGTCATTAGCGACATCTTGAATTAGCGAATCAGTTCTCTCGCTAAATTCGCGAAAAAGACATCCTCGCAAAAAAGACATGTTTTACAGTATTTAATCTAAGTTTTTAATGGACAAGGTTTTATTAGTTATGCTATGTTAATAATTTTAGAATGCTAAAGCTTGGTATCAATCAATGTCCGTACATATGTCAATTCTCAGTCAAGGTTTTGCATGATTTTGTTCAATGTTATATCAAAGATATTCTGATGAATGTAAAACTACTTTTTTTTTTATGATTGCTGCTATGTGAATGTGGTTGTTTGTTTCTCTCTGTATAGAAGACGAAGATTACATCCCAGAGGTTGTCAGGAATCCTGACCCAGAAGATCTGAGTGGTCAGTTCACTGAGATATTTATCAAAAACAAGGACAATGTTTCATTGCTTCTAAGCCTGCTTGAGGTTAGTATATATTCTTTGTCACTCAAGTATGTAAACATGGATTTGTTTTTCTCAAAGCGAGCATTGATATTGCATTACTGTGAGTCGGCATGGATTGAAGAACTTTGCATTTCAAGTTGCTTCTTTTGATTGAGCGACAACACGTCCACCATAATATGACATCTAATTCTATGTGTATGTTTATATTTTTCCCGCAAACATTTTTGTGTAACATTTTGCATATTTTGGCTGTTTTCAATAATTTCTATTAAATTTTAAATAAAATGGGCATAATTCCTACTTGCCTACAGGGTTTAATGCATATTTATTTTCGACAGGTGACAAAATTGACTTTAATGTTCAAAATTTCTTTTCAGTCTACATTTGTTTCTTTCTCGTATGTTAATTGCACACTTTTGTTTAACTAGCGCCCTCTGTAGATAATTTTGTTTTTTCTTTGTTTATTTAGGAATATGATTTTCATATTCGAAGACCGACCGTTAGATTATTAACGTCGTTATTGGTTAACAGACATAGTCAACTACAGCAGGTGATTTTAGTCAGTCCGATGGGTGTGTCCAAATTAGTGGATTTATTGTCGGACAGCCGAGAAGTTATCAGAAATGATGTAAGTGTATCTCGAATATGAATGTGTGCGATATTTGTCACTGAAAAAAAAAAAAAACAATACAACAAACTTTGAAAAAGCAGAAAAAAGTCCAAAAACGTGAACTTATGCACCAGAAACTGTGCCATTAAAGTGGTCAGCATTATTCGGATCATGTTCATTAAAAAAATATATATATACTGTGGAATACTTTATTTTCGCTGGAATTAATTTTCGCTGAAATAGCTTTTTAGGCGTTTTGTGTAGAATTTATTTTCACTGGTTTTTGATGAGTTTAATGTAAAATATATATGAAAAAAGTATATTCGCTGGATTTTATTTTCACGGAATCATCCCTTCAGCGAAAACAGCGAAAATAAATTCCAAGCGAAAATAAAGTATTCTACAGTATTTAAAAGAAATTGTTCAGGGAAGTTTTTGTCGATTTACCTGTAGTACTTATTTGTGTGTCATTGTATTTTGCTGTATGCTCATAGTAAACTCAGTATACATGTACATCCGTCAGTAGACTGGCAAAGTTGGGACTTCTTTTTTGTTTTACAAAAAGAAATAATTAATTGTTCTTTTAGTCCTTTTAGCGTGATCGCGAAAATTAATGCGACCGCTAACGAAATATTGACTGGACGCATCTGCGTGCATTTGACTGCTATTAATTATTCATGACGTCATTGATTATTCATGAGTGGGTGTGTGAAATAAACATGACCTTTTAAAGGTTGATTCGATTTGATCATAAAGATGGATACTTTAACATTCTAAGTGCGAAGGCAATACTTTCATCCATGTTTACTGAAAACAATTCAATTTAAATGTCCAATGTATATAAGTAGTCTTTCAAAATCGCCGGGACCTCATACGTGAAAGGTCACATACATTAACATAGATAAGATAGGATGTATACAGCTGCACTCTGATTCGTTGTCAGTGTTAGTCAACAACTTTTATTTAGCATAATCACCGGAGTGATTCTGCTCCGGTTTTTCACTCCAACGCTGGTGGTCACCTGCAGATGCGTCCAGTCGGGATTTCTTTCGCAGTCACGCTAGTTTTCACGGTCACCCTAAAACGGCTAAATTGATAATTATATTTTTTATGTAAAACAAAAATGAAGTCTCGACTTTGCTAGTCCAATCCGTCAGCAAAGACAAATAATTTCTGTCAAACACTGTAAGGTCATATATACGTATGTCTTATTTCATTGTTATATGTAATTCACATTGGAACTCTATCTACATTGGACACATCAGCAATGTAGCCCATGACTGAAATAGGATCATGTCGCTCAAACGATCGTACCTGCACGAATACTTTTATCGGCATTTTTCTCTTGTACATGTACATGTACACGCATGTCATTAAATTACGACTGCATACAGGAAACGATGAATAATAATAATAATCTTACATGCTTCTTATGAATATGGCAAAGTATTTACTTGGGTGGTGGCTCAAGATGCATAGATGCATAAACCGCGATTTATATTACAATGTATCAATTTAAAAATTGGGATCAAAAGCTCAAGTTCGGGGTGCGGTTTCTATTACGTACATATTGCAATCACTAAATGGGCGTGGTCATTTTTTGTCCACAACACATGCACAAAACAAACAATACACCGTACAATCTTTTGAATAGGCGTCGGGGAAGAGTGAAAGGCCTTATTTTGGTTCTAAAATAGGCGTTACGAAATGTTGAAAAATGACAGTCAATCAAAAAAAAAATTCCACGTGATACAAAAAATATTTTTAATGTAATATGCATTTATTTTTTTATTTTCTTGGTAACGAAAAGTATATTCAAACAGAAGTTTTAAATAAAAACACGAATGCACTGCTTAGTAGCGAATGATCACATAACGGTAGTTCGATCCGGCCATGCTGCGGGTCACAAGTGAATAACTTACTTGTTTTCGAAGTGTTGATATTGGTGATTATTATTTAGTAGTGATTACAATAACGCACGAAAAATAAATTCGTTGAATTGTTATAAAATGCAAGTAAAATTCAACTTAGTTTCCCCATAAGCGAATGATTTCAGTCACATGTAAACAGCCGATACGATTATCCGCCATGTTTTTGAATGCTCACGTGACGTATTATTGACCGGATAGGTCAAGTCGCTAATTAACCAATCAAAATGCTGGATGGTGCCCACGTGTCTAAATTACATAGCTCATTTAAATATGTTTATGACAGTTCAGCGACCTCATGGTGAACGCAACACGGAAGAGATTTACCGATAATGTAGTGCGATCTTTTGCCTTTGATTTCCATGGGAAAACAGCATGATTTTTTTTTAAATCAAGAAATTATTTGTTTTCGAAAGATACAGTGATAAAAGCTCATTGTCTAAAACTTACGAAACACAGACGTATTCAGAAAGAGTATTGACAGAGGTCGCCGCCAGAACAAAAGCAGTTTCATTGCCTGTCTGACATCTTATCACCGCTGAACAATAAATAGTTGTGAATATTTTTAGGCATGTTGTCGTAACAAATGAATAGGATTAGGAACAATGCTGTTTTGGAACAGCTGGTTGAAACAATGAAGTCAGTCACGGTCTTGTTGAATTGGGGGTGCGGTTAGTAATAGGTACTTTTCAAGTTTTCAATTTTTGTTAAGGACTCTTTAACCCCGAAGCCGGAATTGGGGGTGCGGTTACTATTACGTATGCGGTTTATATTAGGACTTTAACGGTACATGGCCTTGATTGTAATTGTTTCTTTGTTTTTAAAGGGTCTGCTCCTGCTAATCCAGCTGACTAAGACGAACGCTGCAATTCAGAAAATAGTTGCATTTGAAAATGCATTTGAAAGACTTTTAGAAATTATCACCGAAGAAGGCAACAGTGATGGTGGAATCGTCGTGGAGGATTGTTTATTGTTGTTCCTCAACTTACTCAAGAAAAATAGTTCTAATCAGACTTTTTTTAAAGAAGGAAGGTATGTCAGGTTTTGAATCTTCCTTATTGTTTGATCTCAAGTAAGTCACACTTATTATGTAAGATTTTGACTTTATTGCATAATATCTGCGTTTTCAAGTGCGACTTTATACAGATTTGATGTCATCCTACCGTCTTGTTCTCACTTTGTATGCAATACCGAAAGGTTGTTCTGGTCCGTCTAGTTTTGTCTATGTTCTGGTAACTATAATGTATGGTACACAGGTTCCATATTGCATGCTCGCGTGTTTTCAGAATTTTTATTCTGTCCCTTTTGTATTTTTAGCTCCGCTGTTGACTTTGTCGAGCGGAGCTTATCATATGAGTGATTGTTCGTCGTCGTCCGTCGTCGACGTCCGTCGTCGTCGTCCGTGTCAATGTTTTACTTTTTCGACTTCTTCTTGAAAACTACAAGCCTGAATGCTTTGATACTTGGTGTATATGTACCTTGGGTAGACCTCTCTCAGATTTGTTCATTTCATGATGATATCTTCAATTCTCTAATTTTGGTGAATATTTTTGTCATTTTTAGTAAAAAGTGATATTTTCAACTTCTTGTTGAAAACCGCAAGTCCAATTGCTTTGATATTACATATATAGGTACTACATGTGGACCTCTCTCAGATTTGTTCATTTTGTAATGATATCTTTAATTCTCTAATTTTGGTGAATATTTTTGTCATTTTTGGTAAAAAGTGATATTTTCGACTTCTTGTTGAAAACCGCAAGTCCAATTGCTTTGATATTACATATATAGGTACTACATGTGGACTTCTCTCAGATTTGTTTATTTTGTAATGATATCTTTAATTCTCTAATTTTGGTGAATATTTTTGTCATTTTTGGTAAAAAGTGATATTTTCGACTTCTTGTTGAAAACCGCAAGTCCAATTGCTTTGATATTACATATATAGGTACTACATGTGGACCTCTCTCAGATTTGTTCATTTTGTAATGATATCTTTAATTCTCTAATTTTGGTGAATATTTTTGTCATTTTTGGTAAAAAGTGATATTTTCGACTTCTTGTTGAAAACCGCAAGTCCAATTGCTTTGATATTACATATATAGGTACTACATGTGGACTTCTCTCAGATTTGTTTATTTTGTAATGATATCTTTAATTCTCTAATTTTGGTGAATATTTTTGTCATTTTTGGTAAAAAGTGATATTTTCGACTTCTTGTTGAAAACCGCAAGTCCAATTGCTTTGATATTACATATATAGGTACTACATGTGGACCTCTCTTAGATTTGTTCATTTTGTAATGATATCTTTAATTCTCTAATTTTGGTGAATATTTTTTTAATTTTTGGTAAAAAGTGATATTTTCGACTTCTTGTTGAAAACCGCAAGTCCAATTGCTTTGATATTACATATATAGGTACTACATGTGGACCTCTCTCAGATTTGTTTATTTTGTAATGATATCTTTAATTCACTAATTTTGGTGAATATTTTTGTCAGTTTTGGTTATGTTTCTTTACAGTTTCATTCAAAAGCTGACGCCTTTTTTTGATCTACAAACTGCAACACACCAGAAGGGTCCAGAAGCTGGCTGGTCTGCTCAGAAAGTTACAAACCTTCATCTAATGCAACAAGTGATTAGAACGCTGGTTTCACCAAGTAATCCTCAACAAGCTACGTCTGCATGTCAGAAAGTCATGCATACGTGTGGTTTATTACAGCAACTCTCTGCAATACTAATGGCTAGTGGTGTGCCTGCTGATATCCTAACAGAGGTATGGTTCAATCAAAATATATTTTGGTGCAAAAAACACATGAAAACTGCAATAATTCTGAGAATATTGTTTGCAGTATTGTTACTTTGCTATTAACCCTTATTAGTCCCCGTTCGGACGAAGTCCGAAAACGGGGACTTATAATTCGGTCTCCGTGCGTTCGTGCGTTCGTCCGGAGTCATATCTCAGAGTCCCTTGGACCGATTCCGTTCATTCTTTGCATGTGCCTAGTACTTTATGTGGGACATATGCACATGCAGTGGTTTAGCGATTCGATTCAAAATGGCCGACTGGCAGCCATCTTGTTTTTTGAAAATGTTGTATTTTGGACATGCTTTGTCAGTTTTCATTCAAACTTGGTACATAGATTATACATGTTAGGATACATGTCCATGATGATTTATTTCACAATTGGATCAAAGATGGCCGACTGGCAGCCATCTTGTTTTTTGAAAATGTCGTATTTTGGACATGCTTTGACAGTTTTCATTCAAATTTACTACATAGATCATACATGTTAGGATACATGTCCCCGACCGTCCGTGAGTTCCTGAGTCTGTCTGTCCGACTGTCCGACTGTCCGACTGTCCGTGTGTCCGTGCGTCCGTGCGTCAGTCTATCCAACGTCATATTTCAGAATCCTGTCGACTGATTCCGTTCATTCTTTGCATGTGCCTAGTACCTTATGTGGGACATATGCACATGCAGTGGTTTAGCGATTCGATTCAAAATCGCCGACTGACAGCCATCTTGTTTTTTGAAAATGTTGTATTTTGGACATGCTTTGTCAGTTTTCATTCAAACTTGGTACATAGATTATACATGTTAGGATACATGTCCATGATGATTTATTTCACAATTGGATCAAAGATGGCTGACTGGCAGCCATCTTGTTTTTTGAAAATGTCGTATTTTGGACATGCTTTGTCAGTTTTCATTCAAATTTACTACATAGATCATACATGTTAGGATACATGTCCCCGACCGTCCATGAGTTCCTGAGTTTGTCCGTCTGACCGTCCGTCCGTGTGTCCGTCTGTCCCTGCGTCAGTCTATCCAACGTCATATTTCAGAATCCTGTGGACCGATTCCGTTCATTCTTTGCATGTGCCTAGTACCTTATGTGGGACATATGCACATGCAGTGGTTTAGCGATTCGATTCAAAATGGCCGACTGGCAGCCATCTTGTTTTTTGAAAATGTTGTATTTTGGACATTCTTTTGTCAGTTGTCATTCAAACTTAGTACATAGATTATACATGTTAGGATACATGTCCATGATGGATCAAAGATGGTCGACTGGCAGGCATCTTGTTTTTGTTTTTTTATGCGGTATCTTGGACGTGCTCTGTCAGTTTTCATTCAAATTTGGCACATACATGTACTTTATACATGTTAGGATGCATATCCATGACAATTTGTTTCAAAATCTGGTCAAGGATGGCCGATTGACAGCCATCTGACTTTTTGGCCTTACTACTATATTTCCACAATTTATGTACCATTTTCATTCGTATTTGGCACATACATCATACATATCAGTATGTTTCATAATCAGATCAAAGATGGCTGAATAACGGCTGTTTTTATTTTGGCCATATTACTATGACACGAAACACGTGTTTTGATGTAAATAAACAATCTGTTGTATACGCCACTTGGAACTCAAGTTTCAAGGACACGCTCGCGACAACCCCTCCGCTTTAATATGACGAGCACAAAGAGAACTTAACGGGGACTGTGTCATTTTCAATGACTTGTGTTAATTAAAACTGGGCAAATTTGCATACTGAGTAGTCCAGCATGCTTAAATTGCAATTTTATAGTCATTGTACTGATTGCGTTGAATTTTAAATAAACATTCTTCATACTGTGGAATACTTTATCTTCGCTGGAATAAATTTTGGGCGTTTTGTATAGAATTTATTTTCACTGATTTTTGATGAGTGTAATGTGAAATATAGGAAAAAAAGTATATTCGCTGGATTTTATTTTCTCAGAATCATCCCTTCAGCGAAAATAAAGTATTCTACAGTATTCTAGTTTAAGTTTAACGGTACACAATAATTGCACATGTAATTTGACTAATTTTCAGAAATCGATGTGAATTATCTAAGCTTTGTAATATTACATTACTGCAGTGACATTTATTTGCTTGGCAATGCTTCTAAGTTAGCATAACCACATACAATTTGGAATGTTGCCATGGTTACTATTGGAATATTTTGTTTCGCTTTGCAAGTCAGTATTATTCATTAAAATGTGGTGATGGAATGTGCAAATGATCATTTCAACAAATTTGATATTTTCTTTCTTTAATCTCAGACTTTCCTAATCTGTGAACAAACCACTATGTGTACTAGCAAGTCAATATGTTGAATTTTCTATTTCAGACTATTAATACAGTATCCGAAGTTATCCGGGGTAACAATACAAATCAAGACTATTTTGCATCTGTGACAGCGCCCTCTAACCCACCAAGGTGTGTTTGATAATATCATTCATTCAGTTTTTAATTTGAACTAGTTTATCAAATGTGGCCAACAGGCAGTCATTATCTTGATGTTAATGTTGTCGTTTCATACATTTTGATTACAGACCAGCCATTGTTGTCCTCTTGATGTCAATGGTGAATGAGAAACAACCATTTGTATTACGCTGTGCTGTTTTATACTGCTTTCAATGTTTTTTGTATAAAAATGAAGTTGGACAAAGTCAGATTGTATCCACATTACTGCCCTCTAGTGCTGAAGGTAATTATTCTAAATCTATCAGCTTGGTGAAGTTTTGTATCCATGCTTAGTTTTCAAACCATGCGGGTCTGCGAGAATTATCTTACAATGCCTAAATTTTACACATTGACTATACATAATTTTGTCTATGTTTACTGTCAATATGTTTGTGTTATTAAATTGTAGTAGTATATTATTTTTGATGAGAATGCCTTTGATTATAATCTATGTGTGAACTATTTGTATATCAGTTATATAATGACCTAGTATATCCTTCTAGCGTATATTGTATTGGGTTTATAATGACCTGGTGTATAATGTACTGGGTTTATAGTGACCTGGGATATCGTACTGGTGTATATTGTATTGGGTTTATAATGACCTTAGATATTCTATTGATGTACATTGTATTGGGGTTTATAATAACCTGGTGTATATTGTACTGTGTTTATAGTGACCTGGGATATCATACTGGTGTATGTTGTATTGGGGTTCATAATGACTTGAGATATTCTATTGATGTACATTGTATTGGGGTTTATAATAACCTGGTGTATATTGTACTGTGTTTATAGTGACCTGGGATATCATACTGGTGTATGTTGTATTGGGGTTCATAATGACTTGAGATATTCTATTGATGTACATTGTATTGGGTTTATAATGACCTGGTGTATAATGTACTGGGTTTATAGTGACCTGGGATATCGTACTGGTGTATGTTGTATTGGGGTTCATATTGACTTGAGATATTCTATTGATGTACATTGTATTGGGGTGTATAATGTCATGGTGTATAATGTACTGGGTTTATAGTGACCTGAAATATCGTACTGGTGTATATTGTGGTGGGTTTATAATGACCTAGGATATTCTATTGATGTACATTGTATTGGGGTTTATAATGACATGGTGTATAATGTACTGGGTTTACAGTGACCTGAAATATCGTACTGGTGTATATTGTATTGGGGTGTATAATGACATGGTGTATAATGTACTGGGTTTATAGTGACCTGAAATATCGTACTGGTGTATATTGTATTGGGGTGTATAATGACATGGTGTATAATGTACTGGGTTTATTGTAACCTGAAATATTGTACTGGTATATTGTATTGGGGTGTATAATGATGGCTATCTTTCTGGTATATAGTGGTATATGTGTATAATAACCTATGTTGTCTTACTGTTGTATATTTGCTTGAGTATATAATGATGATACATGTAGATATCCTATTAAATGGTGAAAGTGAGAGATGCATGTACTATGTATTTAATTACCTAGACTTTATATATATATATACCTTTTTGTATATTTGACTATTAGTATATCATAACGTGGGCTATAAGATGTACTGATTCCAGCACTGCCTACACAACATCCCCCAATTTGCATGTAATTAACATGGTACAAACTAATTTGCATATCATTTTCCTGAATGTTCTACGTAATTTCAGGTCACTATAAACCCAGTACATTATACATCAGGTCATTATACACCCCAATACAATGTACATCAGCTTCCTAAATGTTCTATATAATTAGCCTACAAAATGTAAAAATATTTACTTGAAAAAAAAAATAATTTGTTACCATCACTTTACTGTCACTGAAATGTGTAAAACCTTTGTCAACTCTTGTCACTCTTTCATCTCTGGTTTTGCCCCCCCCCCCCCCCCCAAAAGATCTTGTGTGCATCACTAAAAAATTAGTCAATCAAAAATTGATCAGGCTTTCCTTGACTGCTTCTATTGTTTGCATGCATCTCTACCCTTACGGCTACTCTCACATATTAGTACAATTTTATTTATGGCATGGTTTATTGAATGCTTACATTTTGAATATGCAAGTTATTATTATTTATCTCACTTTTTTAGCTCCGCTGTGGACAAAGTCGACACAGCGGAGCTGTTCATAATACTGATTGTCCGTCGTCGGCGTCAACTTCACAATTTCAACTTCTTCTTGAAACTGCAAGTCAGAATGTTTTGAAATTTGATATGCAAGTACTTTGGATGGTTCTTTCTTAGATTTGTTCATTTCATGTCAAAATCTCAAATTCTCTATTTTTGGTGAATATTTTTTTATGTTCGGTAAAAAGTGATATTTTCAACTTCTTGTTAAAAACTGCAAGTCAGATTACTTTGATATTACATATATAGGTACTACATGTGGTTCTAACTCAGATTTGTTCATTTCATGATGGTATCTTCAATTCTCTAATTTTGATGAATATTTTTGTCATTTTTGGTAAAAAGTGATATTTTCAACTTCTTGTTAAAAACTGCAAGTCAGATTGCTTTGATATTACATATATAGGTACTACATGTGGATCTCTCTCAGATTTGTTCATTTTGTAATGATATCTTTAATTCTCTAATTTTGGTGAATATTTTTGTCATTTTTGGTAAAAAGTGATATTTTCCAATATTGTTGAAAACCGCAAGTCTGATTGCTTTGATACTATACATATTGTTCATTTTTTAATGATACATGTATCTTCTGTTCTTTAATTGTAATGTGCATTGCTATTTGTTTGTTTTTTCTCATCTTTTTTTTCTTTCACAGATACAGTATAAGTATATTCTTGTCTTACATTTTTTTCCCCAGCTCAACCAGGCCAAGCATTGCATTTCCAGAAACAAAATCTGTCATTAATTTGAGCAGGATTTATGGATACTGTCACATTTCCGATTGATGTGCATTGAGGCCACACTAATTCCCTATTTTTAGTGCAAAAACTCATTTTTAGAATTGAGATTTTTTTTTTTGACAATAGTCTGTCAAAATTCTCTGGTGTAATTCTATATGATTAACAGATTTCTTTTCAGTTTTTTTTAAATGTTTCACAAGATATCTTTATGACACTGTTAAAAACAGAGTTATATAGCTTTCTTCGTCATAGCAACTGCACATTCTCATTCCAGGCTTTATAATTCCTCATCCATGACAGGTTTGCGTTCTTTATCCCCATCTGTGGATCCTGCAATTATTACTTACATCAATAGATGCATGGCCAGTTATTGATGTTTTTCTTTCCTTCTTTTTTTTTTTGTAACAATTTCTTGAATCTCAGTGTTATATGAAAAAGGTATGACTGCAACATTTTGTTTCCTAGGAAACTGCTTATTTGCATCTCGCATGTAAATGGTATATGGTAAGGTGGTGTTCATGGTAACCAATGTTACGTCTAAGCTTCATCTTGTCTTTTTCTGTTTCTCTGTTCATCAATGAACAGTCCTCTTTATCTTACCCGGTACATTGCATCTTGTGGGAGCAATAATCCAAATTTGTTTGGGATTTACTTGTAGCATACATTGGAGCATTTTGCGGTATGGATGTGTATGGGAGTAATCATGATTGAAAAACGTAGCCATCTAGGGTGGAAATAAACATGGGGTGCATATTATACACATAAATCTTGTGGATGACAATTTTTTGGGTGGTGGAGTGAATGTTGTTTTTGGTCATGCATGTCGATAGAATAATGTTTTAGATTTTTTTGTGCCAGAATGTTGGTGCTACATTTTGCAAACTATGTATTTTACTAGTAATAATTTGTTCCATTACTGGTCCTGATCCTGATTTTTGAAAAATATGGGGAAAAAATTATGCAAGCTTTATCGCCTTAGTCATAGCATACATGTAATGTGGTTGTTATGTGCCGTGTAGGATGACTGTATATATATTAGATGAAATATTTTTCAGGAAAAGAAGTATTGCATGTAATAAAACATAATAAACCGCTATTTCATCCATTGTACTAATGTTACCCTCAATGTGGTTCTTGGGTGGGGTGTTGATGCGCACATGTATGGGGCTTAGTTAAGCATTAATTTGAAAAAACCCAATAAAACCCATTGAAACCTGGTGAATATCTTTGCAACAGCTGAAATGGCATTATGCTAAAATGAAACAATGCTTATCACGTGTAAAAATATTGCTACTAGTAGATAAGTGCACCCTATGACTGCATGTACATACCTGTAGTCCTGTTGGTGATGGCCAGTGACCCCAACTCTATCTTGAAAATCTGAGGTTAAAATAGGGTTCCCAGTGAGCCTCTGACATTTACAAAAAAAGGTTTAATGTGGTGTTGTGCAAGATGTATAATATAAAGGTGTTTTCATTTTGCAATCTGCTATTTTCCATTGAAAAAAATTGAAAAGTATTTCTTCTGCTGATATGTTATGGTTTGACATTACTTTAAATATGATTCAAAAACTCATCATTTTATAATCACTTGAAAAAAGACACATGTTGGATCTTGTCAGTTTAAATAATTGCTTTTTGCTTAGTTTTTATAGTATATCTTGTTTGATCAACAACCATTCATGACCTACCTTATAAACTGCATGCTGTGAATAAATTATTTTACTTAAGTAAGGTGGTCTTCGATTGGTTGAAAATCAAGTGAAATTTGAGACATTTTTTCCTTTAAATTCACATACCGGTGCTGCAAAAATATTGAAAATAGTATATTCGCTTGGGTTTTATTTTCGCTGAAAGAAAGATTCAGTGAAAATAAAATCCATCAAAATACACCTTTTCCCTATATTTCACATTCAACGAATCAAAAATCAAAACACCTAAACAGTCTTGATTAATTAAAATTAATTCCAGCTAAAATAAAGTATTTTACAGTATCTAGTTTATTCACCGTCTCTGCACAAATTACCTTACAGTTCTTAGTTGTCATGGTATCAGTGTACAATGGGTGCTGCCTTTATTAGATAACATTTGTAAAATGATTTGCCGGTCTTTAATCGTTCAGTGTATCGCTTTTTGTCTTCGTAGTTGGTGCCGTTACAGCCGGGCAATTACTTTGCGGTGGACTATTCAGTTTGGACTCCATGTCAAACTGGTGTGCTGCTATAGCCCTCTCGCATGCACTAAAGGACAACAACTCTCAGAAAGAACAATTACTGAGAGTACAGTTAGCAACCAGTCTTGGAACACCTCCTGTATCACTATTACAACAGTGTACGAACATATTAGCGCAGGTATATTATGAAATTATTACAAGAATGCACAAAGTATGCAAAAAGGCATTACGGCATTGCGTCCCCCTCCTGCCTGATTTCATACTTCGCGGTATTCTTATGATAATCCTATTATTATATATCTATTATTCTGCTTGCAAAGAAACAAAATGCCAACCAGAATTGTTTTGTGAAGTGTGAATGTTTGTGTTCGTTGACAGGTTTCTACGTCCGTCAGCACGCTATAATGCTTCAGCATCCAATGTGAAAAGAGAGTCGTGTAGTTTATTCCATATAAGGGAAAATTTGAATATGCAGATAGTTTTTGGAATGATTGCTGACACAGCTTTCTATGGATTACCAAATTCAATTGTTTTTTGGTGTCAAATGTACAGTATGAGGTTATTACGAGGATACCGAAAAGTATGCACAAAGACAGTACAGCTGGAGTATCGACTGACGTGCAGTGGAGGTTGACGCAACAGCATACTGTCTGAGCGCATACTTTGAGGTATCCTCGTAATAACCTTATCATTATACATCTTTTCCTTCCAAGGATACATCATTTTTTCTATGCAACAACCAATCACCATAGATTTTCTTTTAATGGACGTTTTATTTTTCTTATTTCAGCCCACCAGTAAACTACAGAGTAAAGTAGGCTTGTTGATATTACTGTGTTCATGGATGTCTTCGTGTCCTATCGCTGTGGCACATTTTCTCAACAATCCATCAAATGTGCCATATGTATCCTTTCACTACAAATGTGTATGTCTACAATTTATTGTAATATAGTGACGTCAACATAACATGTCTTGGCTTGAACTACTACAACTGGTTTAATATGAGGTTTGTACCATTTTTCCGGGTTGTTAACATCATTTTATGCAGTAGCTTTTAAGGTTATAATTGACAAGTGAGGGTATTTGGTATGCGATATAAGCACAGTAAAGGAAATATTTATAATATTGAATAACGGAATTGCACATTACTCACAAGTCTGAAAACGGGGACTTATATTTCGGTCTCCGTCCGTGCGTCTGTCCAGAGTCATATTTCAGATTCCCTTGGACCAATTCCGTTCATTCTTTGCATGTGCTTAGTACTTTATATGGGACATATGCACATGCAGTGGTTTAGCGATTCGATTCAAAATGGCCGATTGGCAGCCATCTTGTTTTTTTGAAAATGTTGTATTTTGGACATTCTTTGTCAGTTGTCATTCAAACTTGGTACATAGATTATACATGTTAGGATACATGTCCATGACGATTTATTTCGCAATTGGATCAAAGATGGTCGACTGGCAGGCATCTTGTTTTTTTTTATATGCGGTATCTTGGATGTGCTCTGTCAGTTTTTATTCAAATTTGGCACATACATGTACTTTATACATGTTAGGATGCATGTCCAAGACAATTTGTTTCAAAATCTGGTCAATGATGGTCGATTGACAGCCATCTGACGTTTTTGCCTTACTACTATATTTCTACAACTTATGTACCATTTTCATTCGTATTTGGCACATACATCATACATATCAGTGTGTTTCATAATCAGATCAAAGATGGCAGAATAACGGCTGTTTTTATTTTTGGCCATATTACTACTGTACGGAACAGGTGTTTTGATGTAAATAAACAACCTGTTGTATACGCCACTTGGAACTCAAGTTTCAAGGACACACTCGGGACAACCTCTCCACTTTAATATGACGAGCACAAAGGGAACTTTCAAAAATTTTACGAGGACTATGTCATTTACAATGACTTGTCTCTCAAAATTTGCAGTAATGTTAACATTTTAGACAATAATAATTAGTATTTCCCTGTTCTGATTTCCCCTTGCAATCATTTGAATCAGTACTCATGTGTGTAATCTCCATTTGGTTGAATGTTTACGCCCATTCATTTAGTTTAGAGCAGGTCTTCTGGTGCCAGTTATAGGCCATGCTTCAGCCAATCAGCTGGCTAGATTCATACTTCAGCCAATCAGCTGGCTAGATTCATACTTCAGCCAATCAGCTGGCTAGATTCATACTTCAGCCAATCAGCTGGCTAGATTCATACTTCAGCCATTCAGCTGGCTAGATTCATACTTCAGCCAATCAGCTGGCTAGATTCATACTTCAGCCAATCAGCTGGCTAGATTCATACTTCAGCCTATCAGCTGGCTAGATTCATACTTCAGCCAATCAGCTGGCTAGATTCATACTTCAGCCAATCAGCTGGCTAGTTTCATACTTCAGCCAATCAGCTGGCTAGATTCATACTTCAGCCATTCAGCTGACTAGATTCATACTTCAGCCATTCAGCTGGCTAGATTCATACTTCAGCCAATCAGCTGGCTAGATTCATACTTCAGCCAATCAGCTGGCTAGATTCATACTTCAGCCAATCAGCTGGCTAGATTCATACTTCAGCCAATCAGCTGGCTAGTTTCATACTTCAGCCAATCAGCTGGCTGACTCTTGCTTTTATAAAGCATGAGAACATTTACCATGCTTTGACTTTCAGAAAGTGGTTACTGTTATGTTAAATATTTCCATTGTTTGCAAACCATGCTTAATGATTTAGCCGGGAAGAATGCGGATAACAATGAAATGCTTGGCTTACAGCAGTGAATATTCATCCACATGTTAATTCTCAATGTTTATACAGCTTAGGTAATCTGAACCACAATCATTTATGGTGAAAAATGATATTTTTGAATTCTTGTTGAAAACAGCAAGTCCCATTGCATTGATACTATGCATATTGTTCATTTTCTAATGATATCTTCTGTTCTTTAATTGAAATGTGCATTACTAACAGCGGAGCTATCTCAGCCGAGAGGCTGCTTGTTTTTTGTTAAAGTGAAAACCTATGTGCTTCTATGTTGTCTCCTTAACTTGTCCATCTTTCAGTTAACATCACAAGTAGCAGACAATGTAGACGAAACAGACCAACTCATTCAAGGTCTGAGTGCATTCTTACTAGGAATCTGTCTACAATTCAATGACGACTCCATTGTTGCATTTGATAAGTAAGTTCTGTTTTGAAATATATTAAAGCGGGGGAGTCGTCACCTGCTCATGCGTTAGATGGCCATAGCATGTCTTTGTTTACAAACAAGCGTCTATCTATGAGCCTTTGTGCTTTAAGGGTGTGTTATCATCGCTTGGGACTCAATTCACGCGTGTGTGCAGGTGACGACCCTCCCACTTTAGCTTAGATATATGTAATTATATTCCTATATATTTTGTGGAACTGAGGGTACTATGAGGTTAAAATGAGGATACTACAAAGTATGCATGGAGACAGTACAGCGGAAGTATCAACCAACGCACAGCTGTTATTATTTTACATCTTTCTCTCCCAGGAATATGCTGAAATCCAAAATGTGTAGAACAGATTTAGTGAACTTCTTTGTGTGGGGACCGGTCAAACCCTGGAGGCAACCATGTTTGTTTTTATTATTAGAGGACACTTACACGCATAATCATTCCATATTTGGAATTCACATTTCCTAATATGGTAGGATGAAAATATACAGTGCAATACAGCAAAATTATAGCACACTGTAGCGTTACGATGACAGATGTATAATAATAAACTTTATGCTTTGGAATCAACATGCTCTTTTTGGGTTATCTTTTTTTGAAAATTTAAACGCAATGTATGCTCTGTAGTACTATCCGGATTCACTATATTTACTATAGGCTGTCACACTTGTTTACGATTTTCGTAAGTGCACATGCACAATAACCGCTTGGTAAAAAAATGGCCATTTGCAAGCGAAGCGTAATTAACGAAACTGGGTTATCTTTTTCAAAAATCCAAAAGTAATGTATGGTTTGTAGCACTGTCCTCAGTTGATTCATCTGCTATAGGCTTTCACACTTGTTTATGATTTTCGTGTGTGTACAGTAACTGATTGGTAAAAACTGTTCATTTGTAAGCGAAGTGTAAAGAACGACACTGTTCGCTGCTGCTGTAATTAAATATACATGTATGTGTCCCTGTTAAAAACTGAGAATGTTGTCGCAGCAGACCACAAGCTTGTGCTAATTATTGAGTGACATTTGTCATCAGACATTCTCAGGCTGGTTGACAAAAATGTAAAAAATATAACGTCAATGACTGACAGTGATGCTACTACTTTTTTTTAAACAGTAATCTAATTGAAATGAAATTTTTGCTTGTGAATATTTGTGGCTTGCTAGATTTGCACATGGGAATTTCAGCATTTCAGTATGGTGATAGTGATTGGGTTAATTTATTGATTACCACTATTGATGTAGTAAGCTTTTGATTTCATTAAGTAGTGGTCTGCTTTTAATTCAAAGTGTAAAAACACACAATCCTATTGGACTATTTTTTTCATTCAACCCCTGAAAATGAAAATTTGTTTTTAATCGAATATACTTTTTTTACAGAGTGAATTTAAAGCAATTAATTGAGAAGAGGATCGGCATAGACTCGTTTATTGACAAATTAAACATGGTATGCAAGCATGAAAGTTACACCAAAGCAGCAATTAAACCACAGTTGAACTATGACCTCCCGGATCATCTACTCTTTGATTATGAATTTACATCATTATTTAAACAAGTAGAAAGTAAGTATACAAATGATATTTCTTCCTATTCTTGTAATTGCTCCATAAATGTCATTTACTGTAATTTACATTAAAGCGGGAGGATCGTCACTTGCGGACGCGCGGGAATTGAGTCACAAGCGACGATAACAAGACACACTAAAAATGCAAAGGCTCATGGGTAGACGCTTGTTTGTAAACAATGACACGCTATGGCCATTTAACGCATGCGCAGGTGACGACTCCCTTGCTTTAACATCACTGTATTTTCATCCTTACTAGTATACGTGCTAGGTAAATTTGAGATCTTTCTATACAATAATAAATGAGTCAATTGACAGTTATTTCAATCACAAATTTAATTAATATTACCCCTGGCCATGAGTGTGAATGATTACGTAAATACCGGTTTAATTAATATATCATTAAACTATGTGGACACGCACACTATTACAGTCAAGTCAGCTCCATGTGCTGTTCTTGAATGACTATTAGAGTTTGTCGAAGCTCCAAAAACATAAACTTCATCAATAACCACACTTGTCGCTAAAGAAACTCTTTAGCGACTGTCAGTGCATATATAGCCTGATTTACTTTCCAGTTTTGGCTCTCTTTATAACAGTTTGTAAATTTATACCAACATCACAAAATGGGACGATCACGTTATCATCTGCTCGGTAACTATCAGTCAATACAAGACGTAGGGATAACTGTCATGTCAATTACCATATTCAAATTAACTTGTATGCTGTAGTTGTATCGGCCACTGTCATGGTCTCCTACTGAACGTGGGAGCACAATCTAGGTAACATTTCTGTATTGTCATTGAGAGGGGGAGGGAAGGAATGACCCACAAAATAAGGAGAGTAGCAAGGCTAAGACGTCTACACTAAATCAAAGATTCGGCACCAGCGAAAAGTGCAACTAACACCCCCTTGCAACAGAATACTATTGAACGATTCTGATTTTCAAACGTCGCGTTTTTAGTGTTCTTTGCTCTAGTGTCGGTTTATTTGCGTTAAAGTGTATCAGATAGAGCAGTTGTGAGTGCATTCTGCGAGAAGGAAATGAACACAACTATGACGAACACTAAATTTGTTCCATTTCGTCCAAAATTAACAAAGATATTATTTACAAAGGGGTAAGGAGTGCCCAGGTTTGTTTAGTTCATGCATTAGTTCATGGTGATTTGCTTATTGCAGGTGTTATTATCAAAGCTGTGGAAGGAAGTGAAGAAACTGATGCAGTCAATAAGGAAGAACATCAAAAGACGATAGAAGATCATGATAATATAGTAACTCAATATAAAGAATTGATCAGAGAACAGGTAAGGTGGAAATAGAAATATCAACCCCTCAATTCTGTGCTCAATGGTGAAAATACCAACATTAATCCATAAAGTCTGCCCTCAATGGTGAAAATACCAACATTAACCCATAAAGAATGCCCTCAATTGTGAAAATACCAACATTAACCCATAAAATACCAACATTAACCCATAAAGTCTGCCCTCAATGGTGAAAATACCAACATTAACCCATAAAGTCTGCCCTCAATGGTGAAAATACCAACATTAACCCATAAAGTCTGTCCTCAATGGTGAAAATACCAACATTAACCCATAAAGCATAAAGTCTGCCCTCAATGGTAAAAATACCAACATTAACCCATAAAATACCAACATTAACCCATAAAGTCTGTCCTCAATGGTGAAAATACCAACATTAACCCATAAAGTCTGCCCTCAATTGTGAAAATACCAACATTAACCCATAAAGTCTGTCCTCAATGGTGAAAATACCAACATTAACCCATAAAGTCTGCCCCCAATGGTGAAAATACCAACATTAACCCATAAAGTCTGTCCTCAATGGTGAAAATACCAACATTAACCCATAAAATACCAACATTAACCCATAAAGTCTGCCCTCAATGGTGAAAATACCAACATTAACCCATAAAGTCTGTCCTCAATGGTGAAAATACCAACATTAACCCATAAAATACCAACATTAACCCATAAAGTCTGCCCTCAATGGTGAAAATACCAACATTAACCCATAAAGTCTGTCCTCAATGGTGAAAATACCAACATTAACCCATAAAATACCAACATTAACCCATAAAGTCTGCCCTCAATGGTGAAAATACCAACATTAACCCATAAAGTCTGCCCTCAATGGTAAAAATACCAACATTATCCCATAAAGTCTGTCCTCAATGGTGAAAATACCAACATTAACCCATAAAGTCTGCCCTCAATGGTGAAAATACCAACATTATTCCATAAAGTCTGCCCTCAATGGTGAAAATACCAACATTAACCCATAAAGTCTGCCCTCAATGGTAAAAATACCAACATTATCCCATAAAGTCTGCCCTCAATGGTGAAAATACCAACATTAACCCATAAAGTCTGGCCTCAATAGTGAAAATACCAACATTAACCCATAAAGTCTGCCCTCAATGGTGAAAATACCATCATTATCCCATAAAGTCTGCCCTCAATGGTGAAAATACCAACATTATCCCATAAAGTCTGCCCTCAATGGTGAAAATACCAACATTATCCCATAAAGTCTGCCTTTGTCAGATTTGTTCAATTTTTAGTGATTATTTTTGTTATTTGTGATGAAAAATGCTATGTTTGACTTAGTAAAAGTTACCAGCTCATTAGCTTTGATGCTTGCTTTGGTATGTATGTAAGGGCTGATCTCCCTGAGATTTGTATCAAGATAACAATTGCATTTGTCATGGCAACAGCCAATTAAACTAACATTGTCGGAACACTACAAACCATGGCAATTAAGTAATGAGTAGTACAAATTCCTTTTAAAGTCTAGATAAAACATTTTCAAAATTACACATTACAACATCGTTTTGAAAAAAAAAAGTCTTGAGTTTTTTTTTTTTGAACTTTCTTTATTTCGCACTGATCTCTTTTTGTGTTTGCTGTGTTACCAGGACAACCAAGTACGTGAACTAAGGACACTTAATGAAGAGTTAAAAAGTAAACACAACGAGTCACAGCTGCAAATAGAAGAACAAATTTCACAAATACAACAGTTAAAAGATCAGTATGCACTTTTGAAAGGACAGCAAGGTACTCTAAATACATCACTCATATTTAATTTTACCATCTTAATTTCATTTTAAAATTCTTCACTGAAAACAAGTTCTATTTTATTCACAAGCAAACTGAGTTTTATTTCAATATAATGCCTCTTATGTTTAGATGTATTGCTTGAAACATTGGCGCAAGACTTATTTATATATAGACATGCCTCGTTTAGTGTTGAGCCTCAGTAGTGTTACGGGAGAAGCTTACTCATAATTTTTGAGGAAATTTGTCATGAATTTTATTACATTACTCATTGGTTTACTCATACAACAATGGAGCTATTGTCCCATGGCACAATAAAATAGCATTTTTGTGTGTGTTACAGTAATGTTTTTTAAGAAACTTGTCTTAATATTTAAAAAAAATCATCATTATTTTCAAAACAATTCCATAGACAAGTGTTAAAAAAAAAATTGCATTTTGGAGACTTTTTAAAACCCAGATCTTTGAGGTAATAAATGACAACAAACAGTACCCCGTCATTACCAATATATGATTTTTTGAAGTCACTGGCCTACAGTTTAAGATATGGAATAATATCCCTGCCATAGGAACCTATGGTGAAATCATTATACTACTGCCAAAAACTATCTGCTAAAATACAACCATCATTTTCTCGAAAATAAATCTGGTGACTCCTAATATCTTTATGTTGGAGAACAATTTGTTGCAAAATAAATTCTGTGTATTTTCATTTATGAGTAGGCTTCTGCCATAAGCCAATACTATCACTCTTAATGCATTAATGCTGTATCCTCATTAGTCGTAAGGCAATACTGGCTATGTGTCTTGTAGTGGGCGTGGCATATTTACATACGTCTAATAGCCCAAGACAAATACCAAGAAGCTTAACAACATCTTCAGACACATTCCTAGACACTTTCGTTGCTTTTGATCAAAATAATGCATGCGGCTCTACCTTTGAAGTAAAGGGCCCTGTGCACTGATTATTTGGAATATTCCATTATTTAGAAGTGAACATCAAATGGGTCAGGTGTTCAGTCTCTCTGCCATGTGTTCAGTCTCTCTGCCATGTGTTCAGTCTCTCTGCCATGTGTTCAATCTTCCTGCCATGTGTTCAATCTTCCTGCCATGTGTTCAATCTCTCTGCCATGTGTTCAATCTCTCTGCCATGTGTTCAATCTCTCTGCCATGTGTTCAATCTCTCTGCCATGTGTTCAATCTCTCTACCATGTGTTCAATCTCTCTGCCATGTGTTCAATCTCTCTGCCATGTGTTCAATCTCTGCCATGTGTTCAATCTCTGCCATGTGTTCAATCTCTGCCATGTGTTCAATCTCTGCCATGTGTTCAATCTCTGCCATGTGTTCAATCTCTGCCATGTGTTCAATCCCTCCGCCATGTGTTCAGTCTCTCCGCCATGTGTTCAGTCTCTCCGCCATGTGTTCAGTCTCTCTGCCATGTGTTCAGTCTCTCTGCCATGTGTTCAGTCTCTCTGCCATGTGTTCAGTCTCTCTGCCATGTGTTTAATCTCATTGTATTCTACTTCAAAATATTGTCCTGGTTTTGAATCTTGCAAAGGTGTTTCCAATTTAAAATTTTGTACATGTAGTGTTACAGTTATTTACCATAAGTTAATAACCTGATGAAGGGATTTCTTTTACATTATCTATCTGCAATGTGTATATGCAGATTTAACCATTGTCCTCAGTCGTCAACTTTACCTATTACGGTAAAACAGGCTGCTCAGTTAGAAACACTGAATTTCTTTTGGTTTATTCATATACAGATGATTGTTTGTCCATAAACGTTTTTTTTAGCTCCGCTGTCGACTTAGTCGAGTAGAGCTTATCATATGAGTGATTGTCTGTTGGTGTCCGTCGTCCATGTCAACTTTTTACTTTTTCGACTTCTTCTTGAAAACTACAGGCCTGAATGCTTTGATACTTGGAGTGTATGTACCTTGGGTAGACCTCTCTTAAATCTTTTTATTTCGTGATGATATTTTTAATTCTCTAATTTTGATGAATATTTTTTAATTCTTATTGAAAACAGCAAGCTCAATTGCTTTGATACTATACATATAGGTACCTCGGGTAGACCTCTTTCAGATTGTTCATTTTCTAATGATATCTTCAGTTTATTAATTGAAATGTGCATTGCTAACAGCGGAGCTATCTCAGCCGAGAGGCTGCTTGTTTTACTTCTTCTTAAGAACCACTAGTTTACTATTCACATACCTTTTAGATTTGTTCATTTGATACCACTATCAAAAATATTTTTTTAGCAGATATAGATGTCTATTTTTAACCTCTTATTGTTTTTCTTTGAAATAATGACATGGTAATTTTCTTGTGTGTTCAGGTTTCAATTGAAATTTATTTTAACATTTTTTTTTTGGAGAACATTTATTGAGTTAGAAAATGGCAGAAAGTGTTCCATTAAAACTAAATCACTTAGAATAACCAATGTCTGATGGAACTCTTGCGTTGTTATTTCGATTAACTGTCACGTAACTATGTTGTGCCTATGACTACCACTGAAGTGTAACAGGAAAGTGTCTGGGGATGTTCCATGGTAATTGCATATGGAATGGGAGACTTGAGTATTTATGTAAATATCTTGTGGCCCTGAAATGCACTCTGCTTAACCTCGATAGTGTCGAGTCAATAGTGGTGAAGTGTCAGCTATTACTGAAGGGTTACGTGTAGAAAATCCTCTTTGTCTTGTGATTATAATACTCCAGCTATTTTAGTGTTAAGCAATTGACTATATTACCTGACTTTTATAAATTGCATTATTAATGTGTTACATTTGTGTTAAGCCAGACATAAAGTTCATTTACCTTGCTACCTTGTTTGTCTGTGTGTGAGTGTGTGTGTCTGTCTGTCTAAGCTTTGCAAACATTTCTGTGTTAAGTTACGGGATATTCAACCACTATTTAATTAAACTTGAATTAAAACACAATTCTATGTTGAATTGCATTGTAATTGAGTTTAATTAGACTCCAATTAAAACATAACCTATATCACAACTATATTAAAAGTTAATTCAACTATATTAAAATTTAATCCAATGTGTGTTATCACAACGATAGTACGAGATGAAGGTATGTGTGTGTGTGTATGTCTCACAACTGCTCATCGGTTTTCAGTGGAATTTGAATGAGATAATGGATACCCCTGACTAGTTGAAATCATTTCAGCATATCTGGTCAAGCAATGAATTTAGCTTCTGTTTTGTTTACATAATCAAATCTGATTTTAGTTCTAAACTTTTTTTTTTCTACAGATGTGTTAGGTCAGGGTGATGTGCAGCAACAAGTTGCTGTTCTCGAGTCATTTGGTCTAAAAGCAGAAAATCAACAAATTACCTCATTGGAGCAAGAAATTGAAGAATTGAAAAAAGTTCAAGAGACGTTGAACCGAGAACTTCAAGAAAAAGACACCATAATCGAGAGAGTTGTGAGTATTGAAGGATTGACCATTAGATACTCTGAAGGGTATGCTGCACAAATACATACACACAGAGAAAATTCTACAGGAAAATTGCACAAAAAAAAATAAATATATTTCCACATACATTTCATAGAGATAAGCACAAACAAAAATTGCATTGTGAAAAAATTTTGCTCAAAATTTTGCGAAGAATAAAAAAACATGTAGTATTTCTTGTTTAAAGATCAAAGGTCATATGTCAGGTTTACTATGTGTCCTGATGACGATATTTACACATGCTGTGGATGTTCTGTAGACTGTAAGTCTTGTGTACAAAATGTATGAAATAGTCATCTGTGTGTGAGCGCTTTGCTAATTGAATACTAGTAATTAAGGTACGGAATATGAGGGTCATAGACAAGGTACAGATTTCTCTTGTATAGGTCCTTGTAACCATCGATTCAAAATGCGTACGGCAATGCAGGGGTTAGACTAATGTCATGGTGCTGTAGTTGTACAAGTAGCATCATTAAGGCAGGATTTAGTGAGTGTTATGAGATAAGGTAAAAACCTCTTACGAGGATCATTTCAGTGACAAAAAATCATCAAAATACAATTTCAGGTTGAGGATCCCCCAAATTATTACAACCCGATTAGTTTGTAGTCACGGAACAGTATCACTCGCGAGACTGTCAAAGTACAAAAAAATGTTAGCGAGGATTAAAAATGAAAAATGTCTGGGGGGCAGACTTGCTACATGTTAAGTTCCTGAAATACAACAATTTTAATAGATTTCTTTTTATCTGACGGCTTAATTAACAACTATTTGGACAATTTTCGTCATACCATCATCATGGCTAATTCCCTACTTCTCTGAAAAAAAGGCTCACAAATGAAGCTGAAAATTATAAGGCAAAAATACTGGCATCATTTATAATAATAATAGAATTAGAAAAGCATATGAGAAAATTATATCAGTCTCTCAGTTCGGATTCAGAGCTAATCGATGGACTACAAATGTCATTTTCATTTTGCAAAACGTGACGAATTTACCATAAAAGTCACTCTTTCTATGCTTCCTTGATCTAAAAGCCGCATTTACAATTCTAGAAATTCTGGTTTACTGGTAAAAATTCTGAAAGCACTCTTTACAGGAACGTCAGCAGCAGTCAAGGCCCTCCTTCCTCTCTAACGACATCACTAAACTTTCAAATATAGTAAAACGTACAACGGATTTCAACAAGGATGAGCAACCATTTCAATTAGCGCAGAACCTTTTAAAAGAAATCAGATATCTTAAACGCATGATCGTAAACACTGATGAAGACTGAAAATTGTGGATAACCGCTCGAACAAGAATCCTTGTATCATGTGTATGTAGCCGACTCCTATAAAGCATCTTTGAATATCACAGCAAATGAAAATTGAATCTATCTGGCGTACTTTTTTGCAGGAGAATGATCACAAATTGGTTTGAAAATCAAACATGTCCGTACTCAACACGCCAATGCTTACAGAAATCTAAGAAATGCAAAAAAAAAAAACGGTCAGATGCAGCGAAACCCAATGATCTGGATTGGCCCTCTATGTTCAGCAATGAACATCTGAAATTGATTACATAGACCTCAAGCATTACTAATTTATGTAAAATACAACATATTCAAAACATTGCATATACAACAAGACTAGAAAATGATTCACTTCCTAAACTTTTTTTTTTTGCAATTGTATGTTATTATGTTACCAATGGCCAAAATTTTAACCAGAATAAAACATCACTAAAGGACAAATAGAAAAGACGATGCAAAATTGAGTTTAAGTCTCTACTTAATTAATTATACAAGTAATGATACTTTAGGGGTACAATGTACCTATTATTTTACCTGGGTATTTGAGAACTATAATGATGATAATGTAATGAATAAACTCAATAACAGGTGTTAAGAAAATAAACCCTTGTTGATGCATGTTTGGGAGGGTGGGACATTTATTTTGCTTGCTCTAGCTACTGAAAAATTAATATCAATAGATTGTTTTCAAGTTGGTTGTGCCTCGGGCACTTTTGCATCACACCTTCACTACCCTATTAGCTCTTATTGCGTCACTAAGGAGACGAGCATTGCGTAGGCAAGGTAACTGTTACAAGACTTCTTCGTGTTACAAGTGTTCTGTAGACAGGGCTTCCACATATCTTTCATCATTTTCAATGCCGAATTACATTTAAATTTTGCTGCAATATATTTTTTTCATAATCATATTCAATGGAATAATTAATTGGAAACCATATACTCTAAGGAATTTATCATCATTTAAAAAAAAATGGCATCGACCTTCCCCAATAAAAATCTATATCACAATAACATACAAATTTAGTGACTTGTGTTTTATAATGGTAATTCTCCTGGTTTGTGAAAGAGGCAAAAAAGTTGGTAATTGGGTAAAAGGAGACATTGTACATTCACACCATTGCTATTATATTATTTTTTGCAGTCAAACATGTGGACGTACAAAAATAACATTTTGGGTTCTTGCTGAATAATCTGTGTTTAAAACAACAAAAAT
>NC_140659.1:21838915-21991894 GCF_978046115.1 Saccoglossus kowalevskii
GGTATTACACTGGGTTGTAAACCTACCTGTATTTCACATGTTTACATTGTGTATTAGCACTGTGTTGTAACCTACCTGTAATTCACATGTTTACATGTGTATTAGCACTGTGTGTTGTAAATCCTACCTGTAATTTCACATTGGTTACATTGTGGTATTAGCACTGGTGTTGTAACCTACCTGTAATTCTACATGTTTACATTGTGGCATTAGCATCAGTGTTGTAAACTACCTGTAATTCACATGTTTACATTGTGGTATTAGCACTGGTGTTGTAAAACCTACCTGTAATTCACATGTTACATTGTGGTATTAGCACTGGTGTTGTAAACCTACCTGTAATTCACATGTTTACATTGTGGCATTAGCACCAGTGTTGTAAACCAACCTGTAATTCACATGTATACATTGTGGTATTAGCACCAGTGTTGTAAACCTACCTGTAATTCACATGTTTACATTGTGGTATTAGCACTGGTGTTGTAAACCTACCTGTAATTCACATGTTTACATTGTGGTATTAGCACTGGTGTTGTAAACCTACCTGTAATTCACATGTTTACATTGTGGTATTAGCACTGGTGTTGTAAACCTACCTGTAATTCACATGTTTACATTGTGGCATTAGCACCAGTGTTGTAAACCTACCTGTAATTCACATGTTTACATTGTGGCATTAGCACCAGTGTTGTAAACCTACCTGTAATTCACATGTTTACATTGTGGTATTAGCACCAGTGTTGTAAACCTACTTGTAATTCACATGTTTACATTGTGGCATTAGCACCAGTGTTGTAAACCTACCTGTAATTCACATGTTTACATTGTGGTATTAGCACTGGTGTTGTAAACCTACCTGTAATTCACATGTTTACATTGTGGTATTAGCACTGGTGTTGTAAACCTACCTGTAATTCACATGTTTACATTGTGGTATTAGCACTGGTGTTGTAAACCTACCTGTAATTCACATGTTTACATTGTGGCATTAGCATCAGTGTTGTAAACCTACCTGTAATTCACATGTTACATTGTGGTATTAGCACTGGTGTTGTAAACCTACCTGTAATTCACATGTTTACATTGTGGTATTAGCACTGGTGTTGTAAACCTACCTGTAATTCACATGTTTACATTGTGGCATTAGCACCAGTGTTGTAAACCAACCTGTAATTCACATGTATACATTGTGGTATTAGCACCAGTGTTGTAAACCTACCTGTAATTCACATGTTTACATTGTGGTATTAGCACTGGTGTTGTAAACCTACCTGTAATTCACATGTTTACATTGTGGTATTAGCACTGGTGTTGTAAACCTACCTGTAATTCACATGTTTACATTGTGGTATTAGCACTGGTGTTGTAAACCTACCTGTAATTCACATGTTTACATTGTGGTATTAGCACTGGTGTTGTAAACCTACCTGTAATTCACATGTTTACATTGTGGCATTAGCATCAGTGTTGTAAACCTACCTGTAATTCACATGTTTACATTGTGGTATTAGCACTGGTGTTGTAAACCTACCTGTAATTCACATGTTTACATTGTGTTATTAGCACTGGTGTTGTAAACCTACCTGTAATTCACATGTTTACATTGTGGCATTAGCACCAGTGTTGTAAACCAACCTGTAATTCACATGTATACATTGTGGTATTAGCACCAGTGTTGTAAACCTACCTGTAATTCACATGTTTACATTGTGGTATTAGCACTGGTGTTGTAAACCTACCTGTAATTCACATGTTTACATTGTGGTATTAGCACTGGTGTTGTAAACCTACCTGTAATTCACATGTTTACATTGTGGTATTAGCACTGGTGTTGTAAACCTACCTGTAATTCACATGTTTACATTGTGGCATTAGCACCAGTGTTGTAAACCTACCTGTAATTCACATGTTTACATTGTGGCATTAGCACCAGTGTTGTAAACCTACCTGTAATTCACATGTTTACATTGTGGTATTAGCACCAGTGTTGTAAACCTACTTGTAATTTACATGTTTACATTGTGGCATTAGCATCAGTGTTGTAAACCTACCTGTAATTTACATGTTTACATTGTGGTATTA
Source organism: Saccoglossus kowalevskii (assembly GCF_978046115.1). Classification (NCBI taxonomy): domain Eukaryota; kingdom Metazoa; phylum Hemichordata; class Enteropneusta; family Harrimaniidae; genus Saccoglossus; species Saccoglossus kowalevskii. Next base: position 21,840,998 of record NC_140659.1, read on the forward strand.
GCACCAGTGTTGTAAACCTACCTGTAATTCACATGTTTACATTGTGGTATTAGCACCAGTGTTGTAAACCTACCTGTAATTTACATGTTTACATTGTGGTATTAGCACCAGTGTTGTAAACCTACCTGTAATTAGTCCCCGTTCGAACGCAGTCCAAAAACGGGGACTTATGTTTTGACCTCTGTGCGTCCGTGTGTGCGTGCGTGCGTCTGTGCGTGCGTCTGGACCTGTATCTTAGAAATGCCTGGACCAATCACAATCAAACTTCACACATACATCATACATGATATCATACATATGCACGTCAATTTGTTTCATGATCTGATTCAAGATGGCCGAATGGCGGCCATTTTTGTGCTAAAAATCATCAAAATCGAGCATTTCCCGGTTGTTTACAGATGGATTTTGTTCAAACCTTGTATATACGTTGGACGTTATAGGACCTTGATGCACATCATTTTGTTTTATGATCTGATTCAAGATGGCCGAATGGCGGCCATTTTTGTTCTAAAAAATCATAAAAAGCAACCATTTCTCGGCTGTTTACAGATGGATTTTGCTCAAACTTGGTATATACATTAGACATTATGGGACCTTGATGCAAATAATTTTGTTTTTCAGATAACATTCAAAATGGCCGACTGGCGGCCATTTTGTATTAATCAATGTGGTTCTCGTGCCATATCTCCAATATATTGTTTTGACTGATTATGTTCAAATTTTAAATATTCATTATACATCATGTCATAGATATATTAGTTTGACGATCCTATTCAAAATGGCCGAATGGTTGTCATTTTTGTACTAAAAAATCATCAAATATCAAGCATTTCTGGCATTTATGGATGGATTTCGTTCAAACTTGGTACATACATTAGACATTACGGGTTCCTGATGCACGTCATTTTATTTTTTCAGATCAGATTCAAAATGGCTGTCTGGCGGCCATTTTGTTTTCATGAATGGGTTTCCAGACCCATATGTCTGACTTGTTTTGTCTGATTATGTTCAAATTTTTAATATTCATTATACATCATGTCACAGATATACGGATATATTGGTTTGATGATCTTTTTCAAAGTGTGCTATTTTTGTGCTAAAAAAATCCTCGAATATCAAGCATTTCTTGCATTTATGGATGGATTTCGTTCAAACTTGGTACATACATTAGACATTACGGGTTCCTGATGCACGTCATTTTATTTTTTCAGATCAGATTCAAAATGGCTGTCTGGCGGCCATTTTGTTTTCATGAATGGGTTTCCAGACCCATATGTCTGACTTGTTTTGTCTGATTATGTTCAAATTTTTAATATTCATTATACATCATGTCACAGATATACGGATATATTGGTTTGATGATCTTTTTCAAAGTGTGCTATTTTTGTGCTAAAAAAATCCTCGAATATCAAGCATTTCTTGCATTTATGGATGGATTTTGTTCAAACTTATAACACACGTTAGACATTACAGGTTCCTGATGCATGTCATTTTATTTTCAGATTGGATTCAAAATAGCTGACTGGCGGCCATTTTGTTTTAATGATTGGGCTTCTAGAGCCATATCTCTTAAATGCTTTGACTTATTATATTCAAATTTTATATATTCGTTATACATCATGTTATATATATATATACATGTATTCAAAATGGCTGATTTTGAATGCTGTTCCAGAGCAATATCTCTCAATATGGACAAGTACTTGTTTGAGGATCAGATACAAATGTCAATCATTTTAATGTTAAAAAAATCATATTCCTGACATGGTTATATTCCAGCTATATTACTATAAACATAACTATATATCTCAAATTTGATAACTAACGGGGACTGTGCCATGCATGGCTTGTTTACATGTTTACATTGTGGTATTAGCACCAGTGATGTAAACCAACCTGTGATTCACATGTTGACAGTGTTTGCCTTAAGCCGTATGACTGAGGACTGCAAAAACTGTATCCGGTCCATAACGATTTTATCATATACCTTATAGGTGTAATTACAATTTTACCATGTCTTGACCTCAAACACATGACGTAATTTAGAGTGACATGTTTTGTTTTGATTGATGAATGCCAAGCACGATTCAGGAAATTATTGCCCTGATGTGAGACCATACTTCCCATAGCGTTACAATGTCTAGCAATACAAGGTATATAATAATGTGTTTTTTAGCTCCACTGTCGACTTTGTCGAGCGGAGCTTATCATACGAGTGATTGTCCGTCGGCGTCTGGCGTCCGTGTCAATGTTTTACTTTTCCGATTTCTATTTGAAAACTACAAGCCTGAATGCTTTGATACTTGGTGTATATGTACCTTGGGTAGACCTCTCTCAGATTTGTTCATTTCATGATCATATCTTCAATTCTCCAATTTTGGTGAATATTTTTGTCATTTTTGGTAAAAAGTGATATTTTCGACTCCTTGTTAAAAACCGCAAGTCCAATTGCTTTGATATTACATATATAGGTACTACATGTGGATCTCTCTCAGATTTGTTCATTTTGTAATGATATCTTTAGTTCTCTAATTTTGGTGAATATTTTTGTCATTTTTGGTAAAAAGTGATATTTTCTTCTTGTTAAAAACCACAATCATTTATGGTGAAAAATGATATTTTTGAATTTTTGTTGAAAACAGCAAGTCCCATTGCATTGATACTATACATATTGTTCATTTTCTAATGATATCTTCTGTTCTATAATTGAAATGTGCATTGCAAACAGCGGAGCTATCTCAGCCGAGAGGCTGCTTGTTACTTTTACAGCTTCTTGAAACTACAAACCTGATTCCTTTAATACTTTGAAACTAACTTAGGTAGACCTCACTTAGATATATTTATTTTTCTAATTTTGGTGAATACTTTTGTCATTTTCGGTAAAAAGTTATATTTTTGTTGTCTTGTTGAAAACCGCAAGTCTGATTGCTTTGATATTACACGTATAGGTGGACCTCACTCAGATTTGTTCATTTCATGATGATATATGCAATTCTCTAATTTTTATGATTTTTTTTTTTGTCATTTTCGGTAAAAAGTGATATTTTTGTTGTCTTGTTGAAAACTGCAAGTCTTATTGTTTTGATATTTTACATAAAGGTACTACAGGTGGCCCTCTCTCAGATTTGTTCATTTTCTATCGATATCTTCAGTTCTTTAATTGAAATGTGCATTGCTAACAGCGGAGCTACATTGTATCTCAGCCAAGAGGCTGCTTCTCTTGTAGTATGCTATTTTTGCATGCACTGTAAATTATGGTATAATGTTCATACTTTATTTGTCAGGTAGCATAATCGTAAAAATAATTTTGTTTTGGTATTTTGCATGTATCCTATCAACCAATGTCATACCACATATATCTGCTGTAACTGTTAATCTAGTACTAAAAATACCACACTTTCTTTCTCAGAGTACTGGCTCAGCTGAATCCACATCTGTGAATGCCACGCTAATAGCTGAGAAGGCTGTCATGACAACCAAAATAACAGAATTAGAAAGTCAACTCATCAAGGCAAAGCAAGAATCTGAGAGGCAGTCGCGTGAATTACAGGGACTAATTACTGAAAAACTGACTGTTACTAATGAAAGTGACAAACTAAAAGAACAAAATAGTAGTCTTTGTGAAGAAATTAAAGGCCTCAATGACCTTCTAAAAACATTGAAAAATGAAAGTGAAAAACTGGAGGATGAGAAAAAAAAGTCCCTGGAGGAAATTGCAAGTATGAGGAAGGAACAAGATGATTTGTTAGTTTTGCTGGCGGATCAAGACACAAAATGTGAGGAGTACAAGAAAAAATTAAAGTTGCTCGGACAGCAGGTGAGTGTTCTGTGTCCATGTTGTGTCTTTAAGTTATATATATATATTTTTTTGTTCCTGCTATGATAGTAGAATAAATTAGCAATGAAGATGGAATTTTTCGTTATACAAATTGTGTATTATCAAGCCAGATCAACCATTCTCTGGCAAATAAATTTCAGAAATTTACTACTGTCAACAAAGATCAAATGGGTTTTATGAGCAGATAATAACTATACTTTTCAAATGTAAATACTTGAACTTATTCCTTTCTGTGACAGTTGTTGATTGCACTCAGGTTCTATGTTTACTATTGTCTATTGTAGCTTTTCAGTCGTCGTTCGGACACAGTCCGACAACAGGGACTTATGTTTTGACCTCCATGCGTTTATGCGTCTGTTTGTCCGGACCTGTATCTTAGAAATGCCTGGACCAATCACAATCAAACTTCACACATAAATCACACATGATATTTTACATATGCACATCAATTTGTTTCACTATCTGATTCAAGATGGCCGAATGGTGGCCATTTTTGTGCTAAAATAATCATCAAAATCAATCGTTTATCGGCTGTTTAAAGATGGATTTTGTTCAAACTTGGTACATACGTTGGACATTATATGACCTTGATGCACATTATTTTGTTTTTCAGATAAGACTCAAAAGGGCCAACTGGTGGCCATTTTGTTTTAATGAATGTGGTTCTAGTGCCATATCTCTGACTTGCTGTGACTGATTATGTTCAAATTTCATATATTCATTATACATGTATTTAAAATGGCTGATTTTGTTTTAATTAATGCTGTTCCAGAGCAATATCTCTCAATACTCGTTTGACGATCAGATAAAAATGTCAATCAATTCATTCCTGACATGTGGACTGGGGACTGTGCATGCATGGCTTGTTGTTTACCATTTTGTATTGCTAGGTCACTTCAGATGCCAATGGTAACAAATTCTGTTTTGTTTTCGGCATTAAGTGAATTTTTGTTTAGTGAGATTTTCATTGGAAGATTAGTCAGATAAAGATGTGCACATGTGATATATTTTGAAATATTACGCGGTTCACTTTCATGTCCACAGGTACATTAATAAATAAATAAACATTTTTTACAGGTGGATGATGACGACGACGATGACGACGACGACGATGATGATCTTGACAATGATGAAGATGAGGATGAAAATGGGGAAGGAGGAGAAGAAGGAGGAGATTGAATCTTGAAAATACAACGTTAAATCAGTTTTTACAGATACATTAATACTGTGTTCACCAGATCTAATTATATTCTCTGACTGAAATATGCAACAACTATTATATATCTGTAGTAGTTGTATTTCAATGCACTCTAATTGTATACTTCCACACGGTGATGGAAAGTAACAAATCAAGACAATGCCCTCTTGTGGTGATTCTACAAGCCCGGTAGTACCGTATGTCTTAAAGTATAAGGCAGCAACTTGGCAGACTTCCTCACCACACATCTACTGACTGTTTGTATTTAACTGAAATGTTGGCTTTCCAGATTTGTTATCCATTTGTGTGGATCATTCCATATTACAATATGAAAAGTCGCTGCTTTTGCAAATTAGAGTTGAAATAATATACTTGTAACACCTTGTTTATTTATTTTCTTAAAATCAAATTATAATTGTAAGTGAAGAAACCCCCTGTAGCTATGTTGTCAATTACTGTTCATTTAAATGCAAATAATCTCAGTTTCTGTAACCTACGTGTATATTTGTAAATGAAATGATGTATTTTGCAGTTGGACTTGACCATATGCAGCTCATCCTGGCAATAACATTGATCCAAATTCGTTCCACATGGGCGTCTTGTATATTTCATTCAACACATGTTATTTAAGCTCTATTTTGGGAGTCAAGTGTATTGCATTATACATTACTTCAACAACACTGACAACTTAATCAATGTAAGTTACTTTGACATTCATTCACACATCATTGAACTTGAGTTGAGTCAGATATTCTTTCAGATATTAAACACCATTTAAAATATTTAATCCTAGTCATTCATCCGTTATAATCAAGTCTGGAATACACCAACATTTTATTTGAATGTCAGTGTCGGGTAATATGCACACAGTTTAATTAAAAGCCCCCCCCCCATTCTCAAATTTATTGTACATGTACGCATGGAAAAAATTAAGAGACAGCTACCAGTATTACTGATTTACTAAAGGGAAGCCTTATGTATGGTTCATTTTGATGAATTGAACGTTTTATGTAAGTTCAAATAAATGTCAGTAAGTCTTTCGTAATCGTACATGATCATTAGTGAGATGCATCATGGGAATATCAGTGTACACGTACATCGTAAATATTTCAAATTAATTCAAAAATTGCAATGATATATCATTACAGTGTATTTCTTTAATCCTTGATAGAAACTGAGTTACTGATCACTAATAACTAGATGTTTGTCATGATTTCCATGTGAGCTCCAATACTGCTGTCCCCATGGTAACAAGAATGTCTGATATCTGAAATACCTCGTCGCTAGATTCAATACAAAAATTAGGATTGTTTGCAGTTATACATATTAAGTCTTACACGGCAAATAACTTTTTATCATTTCTGAGAAATCCCTCGTATACAAAATGTGACAACTGCCGTTGGAAGTTGCGTCTAGTTAACTACATTTAGAAACAAATGTACTCAATATTTTAATAATACCTTTTTTTTTTGAAATAATTTTGTAAGTTATGACAATAAGTTGATGAATTGACAGAATATTTTTTCAGAATTTTATATCACTTAGAAGTTGATCTCAGCTGTATATATTTTAACCCTTATCCTGTATAGAAACTACAATGTTAGTCAGCCATTTTGTTTTTCTCTTGCTTCATTGGAGAATTACAAGTATAGTACATTATAGCTTTAATGTACTGTTGTATTATCTCTGTCTTTATTCTCCACCTGCTTGAATTGATTTGGAGAATAATTTTTTCTGTGTTCCCCTTTACACGCAAGTTGTATCAGAAACCGTTTCAGTTTTTAATTGCGTCTGCACAATAGACATTTGCCAAATTCTTATTTATGGTGGAAAATATTGGTATATATATAAAAAAAAAGTTAAATAAAATGTTAGCATAATTGGTGTTTGTGTCCACTTGGGCAAAGCATGATGGATAAATTGTGTGTCTGTTTTTCTGGGCATTGAGGTATAAATATGTATATATCTACCTCCAATCATTATGAAAAAGATATTAGTATAGAATGCTAAATTTTTCAATCCCAATTGTAAATTAAGGAATTACAAATTTTTGTGGTTGCAAATTTTCAATTTTACAACAGTCATATTCTCTTTTCACCCAATTGATTGAAGGTTATGGGCATTACCCAATGCATCTGCAGTCATTACTAAAAAATCATGCAATGTCTGACAAAGCTGGTTTCTAACACTTGCTAAGACTTTTAGTCTTGAGTCAATCAATATAATAGGAAATGTAGTCTCAAAACAAACACTTCGTTTTTGTCACAAGCTTATTGCAGCTAGAAATGGTGATTTATTTTTGGACAGTCACCTAATCAATGTTTGTCAAACCTGCAACAGATCAGTAAACCCAATTCCTGATACGAATCAAGAGCTTTTTATATAGTTGCACTGCCAGGTAATGGTATCTCTGAGTGTGAATAACAATGAATATAAGCACAGGTGCTAACAATGGTTTTCCGGGTGCTCCCTTGAAAAATTTGAGGGTGGCAGAAAAAAAATCCTGTAGAGATTAAAAAAATAATAGTGTGCTTATTTCTTGGAAAAACGAATATTACACAAAATTAAGATAACGAGAACTATTTTTTGCATAGTTTTTCTTTCGTTCCCCCCCCCCCAACTTGAAGGTTTCAAGAGTAAATCTACATACTCGCACAACTGCACTGGAGCTGTTGAGGTCAAATTTGACCAATTTGCTCAGTGATCAGGTTGAGGTAGAAAGGGAATTTCCTGCCATTTCTAATGTATTTGAGAGCCTAATATTCGTGAAAATATTCTGTGATTGTCAAATCGAGGATTCATTTTATATCACCAGTATAGTATTTAAAGGTGGCAAGTAAATCCCATTCCTGATGGACTGAGTGCCTGCACTATTTAATTTCACTGGCATATCGATAGTCTCCCTATTTGCATTCACACTCGACCCAAGACGATGCTGTGCTGATTGAATGAGAGGTGGCATTATTTTCTAGGAGGAAATGCTGAGCCTTATGTTACACCAGGGTTTCACACATTACTGATAGCCAGTCAAAACAATTTTAGTACCCTGGATATGTTTTCTGTGTCACATGCTTTGCATAATGAATGACCTAAAAGTGGCCATCGAGCAAAATCATTCACCATAGTCCTAGATCAGGGAGTTATCTACTTCCTGTAACAACAGGCCTACCTAGCTCAGGGGCTGAATGTCTGGCATTTCGAACTTGATCAAACAGCACTTTCCACAGCACGCATACCACTTTCCAACTGGGGAAACATAACACAATACTGAAAAGCTGTAGTTCTCAGAAAAGTCATTCACTAATCAGGAAGAAACGGTCCTAAGAACATGTGACTAGAAGGGCTCAGCACCAAGTGAAGATGCACCACCCAACCACTTCAGATGCTTCAGTAGGCAAGCTTTTGGGAGGCATGGACAACCTTTTATGGATAATACCACACTCCAAATTTCCTTTTGGTCATTTTATATGCTTTTTATTACAACTTGACGTCTATTACTCTGGACAAATGGTCCCATTTAGAAGTCATGCAAGATTCAGTTGGCTCGCCAAACCTGATTAACAACAAGTCCACCTCAATATGTACACCAGCAGATCCACTGAAAGTGAGAGCTTGGTAGCTAAAACTTCAGACTTTGTTCTCCACTGCATACACTCGAGCAATTTCCTAGCGACTCTGCATGAACCAATTAACCCCGAGAGCTTTCCAGCATTTTGCAACAAGAAACTTGTCATTGTCATACCCTACTGGGATCAACTAGCAGTGGCGGATCTACCACGTTGAAACAAATATTCAGTTTGTTTTTGTATAATAATGGCGATTTTAAAGTTTGAACCCCCTGTAACAAAATCCTGTATCTTGTATCCTGACAAGACAACAGACTATTGGGGGGGGGGGGGTGATTTTAATTACTTCACATGCTATTTTAAAGGTAATGTTATTTCCAATTAATGTAATGCAATATTTCAATCGATATCTCTAGTGGAAGTATGTAATGGGTGTAAGTGTGGCTTTGCTATGTGGAATGACTGATTATCTCAGTGAATTCAATCAATTTGATTCAATAATCTTCATTATTTAAACAACCATTTTGCAATATTCGCTGTATCTGGCATGTTATTTTACGGATATAGTGGACTACAGTGGATATGACAAACAAAATAGGAGATCACATCATGCAATTCAGATCATGCTTTGTGAAATGACTTTAAAATTCCATGTCTTGCCTCACAAAGTTGCAACCTGTGAATATTTGGATAGTTTTGTCTGATAAACCAATAACCAATCTGAGGTGTGAATCTGGAACAGTTCTGAACTCACAGACAACCCATAAAGATAAATAATGTTGCTACTGATGCGATCATTGAGTTGGTAGACAATGGCACATTTCAGAGTACCGCTAACAATTATAGTAATGAAGATTGTCCCTAATCAGGTCTGGTACAGACTTGTAAGCAACTGATGTCACACACACCAGTCCCCTGGCGTTTATAGTGGCGACAAACAGACTACTGATTAATTAAATCTGACAGAGCTTGTACTCTATGTAATCAGACACTCAACCCCGTCTCTGAGAACATCTTGGCAATGGTGTTGTGAATCTCCCGCATGTTTCTGTACATCATGTAAGGATTCATATTGCTATAGAACTTAAAGGGGTCAAACACCCTTCTTTGGCTGCAATCACCATGGCAGTCAATTTATCTGGGTAGCTCTACAAAAGTGGTGACTGAAAGCTGTACATGCCATTGGAGAAGGCTCCCTTGAAAGTTCTTATTGTAGAAGCACAATCAACTAAGGAAAGGGGAAATTGGTGCATATCATCTGATGTGAGTGTTTGAAGGTGGTGTAGGAGTTACATATACATATACCCCCAAATACCCAAGTACCTCAAATGGATTTTCTGTTTCTGGCCCATAACGATTTGTGTCAGTTCTCTGTGGGCTAGTAGTCAGTGGCGGACCCAGCAAAATGTATGGCGGGGCGGGGGGGGGGGGGGTGTTCCAAGCTTCGCTTAAAATACGAATACGAAGCGTAAATTGCAGAGAAGCTATGCGTAATCCAGATGATATGAATCGTCATGCGTTGGGGGGGGGGGGGCTGTCCGCTCTGGATCCGCCACTGCTAGCAGTATGTTTCATGGGATCTGAAAGTGGACAAGTCGTGCAAGCAATAGACGTGGCACATACCGAGACCAATTTTGGAAAACATTACAACAACTTGAGGAAATGATATACCACCAATGACGGTATACTGATGCAAATGGGAACTGGTAACTGGATTACGTTTAGAAAACTTATATCAAATGACACAACATGGAATTAGTGAAAGGATTATGAAAAATGTATCGATATATATATATATATAAATCAATTGCTTGGGATATCAAGGCAATTTATATCAGATGTTTGAGTTTTCCGAGGCGATATATCGATTGTATTTAAAATCTTTATAAAATGATTTTGAGGAATGCAGAAATAGTAACTCCAGACTGTAAGTTTAGGAGAACATGTGTACAGTCACGTACTTGTTTGAAAGTGATACTAATGCAATTGTAGTATGTGAATGGGTATAACAAATGGCTGCTAGTTGTTAGTTACTAATGGTTAGTTACTAATGCCAACATCAAACATAGTAGTATACATTCGGTCAGTTCAGTAAACTAACTTTACTCTAATCGGTCGCTGGTAGCATAGTGGTTGTCGCATCAGACTCATGATCGGTACACCCAAGTTCAAATCCTACCTTAGGCTGAGCATCAAATGGTCGACCCCTACCCTGGGTAAGTGTGCCACAGACTCAACTGGCCGAATTTCATTCACTACCGAATGCGACTTTGGGGGAACCTTGGTTAAGGTCCGCAGGATAGCGCATTAAAATTGCCATTTGACAGAGAGATGGCCACACAGTCCCTGTAGTAGTAGTCCCAAACATGACTACTACTTCTGTGGCAAAAATGCACTATGTGTCAGCACTTGCAAACGGCATAATTTTGAGAGATATAAGGCAAAGAACAGATTATTATTGTTAGCAGGTCCTTCATCATGTGTAAGGTACAATTTCTGTAATCAAAAGCTTGTCCTTCGTCAAACCAAAGTTTATTTGCCAATATCACGACAGTTCCTCAAAACAATGTTTTACGCCTGTGGCATATGTGTATGCTTTTTAGTCCCTGTTCGGAGGAAGCACGAAAACGGAGACGATTAATTTGTCCGGAGCCATTTCTCGGACACCCTTTGACCGATCTCGTTCAATCTTGGCATACAGACAATGTATGATGACCTACATATGCACGCCAATTAAATATGGCTAGCTGGCAGCCATTTTGTTCTTCAAATTTGCTAAATTCTGATATTGACGTGTTTGAAACTGTTTTTCGGAGCTGAACAGGGTGATTTTAATCAAACTTTGTATGGTGATCATGCATATTGAGTTATTAGGTGCACGTCACTTTTTTTTTAGCTTTGGCCCAAGATGGCCGACTGACGGCCATTTTTTGTCGTTTTTTGTGCTGATTTCTCTGAAAGATATGGCTGAATCACTTAGAAGTTTGTACATAGTTAGTATACTGCAAGGTAACACAACGACATATTTTGGCCATTTTGTCAAAAAAAAATCCACGTAAAATCACATTCTGTAATAGAATATGTCCGGAACTGTTTTTTTGAGCTGAACACGGCGATATGGCCTGATTCAGGTCAAAGTTGAATAGAGCATTTTCAATCAAATTTTGAATGATGACCTTACATATTAAGTTACGGTGCAAGCCATATTTCTTGTGGATATACTTGAACAACAGTACCCGACTACATCAGTAGTCAGCAACATAAATTAGGATTCGCATCCATTTCAAAACCATAATCGGGAATGTCATTCACTTGCGAGTTTCCCTACTCATTAACTGCAGTATATCGGAATAGAATTATCTTTATGATGCACAGTCCGCCAATCACAATACATGGATTTGTATGACAATACACAGTGCATTGTTCTTACGTTACTGACAAACGCGTGATTAGTAGACACGTGAAAATTGGTATAATTAACAGTCTGGCAGCTACGGCGAAACGACGTCTGCTAGAATACTTAGTATATCACAAACTCATATGATGCAATACTATGTGATGGCTTACTGTGGTACCTACAAGACATCCACATCATTTGGCCACATTTGAACGTTCTATTTCTATTTTCACCACCAGTGACTCGCGCCTCCATAAATTATTATGGAGTCAGTGGAGACTGTGGATGGGTACACATGTAATAGTATCTACAAACAAAATGATATGTTGCTTTCCCACGATGTTTGAATCGTCAACTGCAAGCATATTATGCGGCGTATATCCTGCCGAATAGTAATCAGGTATTATGTCTATAATAATATGTCTGTAGTAAGCTCATGTGAAAGAGTCGAGATCTAGAAACTACGTAATCCTTCGAATTCTTGCAGCTATGGGTGGATAACATATAAAATGCATCTAGAGATGTGTAACAAAGGTGCAAGCAATCTATTCTAATTGAATATGGAATAGAAAGTTGGAAGCCGGCCATCTTAGTGTCCGGGTGACTAGTAATAAAGTTGTGTATTCAAGTGTGTGTTCCTTTAGGTCGAACATAGTATTTCTATAGTATAAGATATATCAGTATCTTTGTACTCCCTAAGCGACCTTCCTAGCATACGGCTCTGTTGCCTCTATGTGCCTGTACGCAACATATGGTGGAGACCCGAATTACGTACTTCTACGCCGAAACTGATGTCATTAAGAAAAGATAAACGTTCAACGAGTTACAGATTGGCGATGTGTGGGGAGAACGCTGCTGATAGTCTGACTCAGTTGATGGACGAAATAATACTATCAAAACCGACAAGACAACTTTCAAGAGAGGTACCCGCAAGGACCGGACCACCAACGCGTTTTATATCTTTGTCAAAGACAGTAAACAATGTAAAAATAATCAAAGATCCAAATAGAAAATCTAAACGTTTGCAAAGTGAGGGCCATCGGAAACATAAACTGTTGACAGCTGTGACTATATTGTCAGGGGGAAAATATTCGTCTGTCTCTATACACGTCTGCTTGAGGTACCGGACCAGGAAAGTCACTTAAGCTTCACAGATATAACACAGCCATTCACTAGTAACCAGCTAAATAAGTCGGTCAACAAATACGCGAAAACTAATTCACGACACATCCCTTCACCCAAACTAAGCTTATGCCGCCTGGCATAACACATTCATAAATCAAAGATACCATCATCTACTCATCACTCGTCATACGGGTTAAATACAATATTAATAAAAGGTATAAATTAAAAGAGTAAAACACACTGATTAAATACAATAGTTAGAAAATCACAAAAACAACTGTTATAAATCTAAATATCCTACTCTTTCAGGGAGGGGCTCAAACTGTCCCGTTTTCCTCAAAACAGTCCGCCGACATAAGCCCTTTGCTGCACTCTCTCCCGTTACTAAGTTTACAAACTCTATATCAAAAGGTCAAAAAACTAAGGCGTGGTGTAACCATTTGATCGGCCAATCGCGGCCGTCGACAGCACGATCACGTGATTACCAGGGATGCGTCTCGTGGTTGAAGCATTGCAACCGGACACTAATAAACAATGAATAAACAATATATTAATCAAACTCCTGTTATATACGCTCATAATCATCACACTGAATACACAAGTCGTTAATCGAAACAAAAGTCTTAACCGTGTGGAAACAGAATTCAAAGACAAAGTCGCTATCATAGCACTTTACTCCTCTGACAATTAAGATAGAAAAGTCTAAAACGATAGACACTACTAAGTTACATATAAACCTGTTATCATGAACAAAAGCTTGCATCATCAAACAATACGTACATAGACGCACTATACTCTCATTTCAAAAAGATATCAAAAACGTTACAAAAGTGCCTCTCAAATCAATAAATTCAAACTCTCAAAGTGTATGAACTATTCCAAAAACAACGGATTAATCGACAACTCTGAAAAACTCTTAAAAACTCAATAAAACCTCAAAAACTCATATTCTGTACTCATAAACTTCTTAAAAACTCAAAACTGCGTGTTGCAAATACTTCGTCCACTGAGAAACGTTTAAATTTACCATCATAAAGGACCTCACAAAGTCATCAAATATCAGTTCAAAACAAAAATCTGGGAAGTCCCTTAAGCTTTAGAGTCAAATAGACGCACACAACGAAATATATGTTTCAATAGCTAGTCTTTAGCCACATCGAGAACGCCTCAGGGCAACTGCCTCGTCCGAGACTCTGCCCAGGACTGACTCATCCAGAACTCTGCCCAGAACTGACCAAGACTCTCTCGCCTCGTGGAGCTCTCTCTGGGACCAAGGACTTAGACCATTTATTACGCATCAAAACTTAACCAATTACAAAGAAGTTTAAAGACCATTGGCGGATTTAGATGGGGACGGAGTGGACCGTGGCCCCCTATTTTTAACAACCAACAGGGCTTCACGCCATCGGCGCTCGCGAACTTGGCCTTAGTACTAGGACACGTCATATCTTTTGATTAATCGTCCGCTATATTCATGTCAGAAATAGCACTCCGGATGGCGATGGTTATATTGTAATTAGTTCCAAATCACTGAGTCAAGTTCCATCAAGGACTTTGTATGAGCCTAAATGATGACAGATATAACACAGCCATTCACTAGTAACCAGCTAAATAAGTCAGTCAACAAATTCAATGCAAAAAATAATTCATGACAATATACTCAATGACAATTGTAATTCTCTTTTATAGCGACTTTTTATTTGCAAGGATTTCCGCCCATTAGGTTGACTTCAAGAAACACATGGGTAGTGTAAAGATTTTAATGTATTCTTGTCATCATGTTTAAAGCGAAAATTGTGATAATGTTAATCTAAGAATATTGTATTTTCAGAAATATTGTAATTCATTGTACGTTAACCGCAATATAAACCTTTTTGAAGTAGCGTAGGAAAAGTTGTGAATACTATCGTCTGCGACAATGTTGGAGACGAAACAACAATTTAGTGTCCTTAATGTAAAATTGATCCCGAACAACGAATGAAATTGATTTGCTACGAAAAATCGTTAGTGTGTGTAATGGGCATACCGTAAATACTGACCTTGAGTAAATCAAGTGAGGCTGTAAAAAATAAGTAAAAATCAAGAATCAAGTACGTGTATGTGTTATCTCTTTGTACATGAGGAACATTGCCAATGAGTGTATACTGTAGAATACTTTATTTTCGCATGGAATTTATTTTCGCTATTTTTGCTGAAGGGATGTTTCTGTGAAAATAAAATCCAGCGAATATACTTTTTTTCCTATATTTCACATTAAACTCCTCAAAAATCAGTGCAAATAAATTCCATACGAAACGCCCAAAAAGCCTTTTCAGTGAAAAAAGTATTCCACAGTATATATACATATATATATATATATATATATATATATATATATATATATATATATATATATATATATATATATATATATATATATATATATATATATATATATATATATATATATATATATATATATATATATATATATATATACGTATTGCAAGGTTACATGAAGTAATAGATTAAATAATATAATATAGCTGCAAGCAGCGATTCCCGGCTTTCGATGCAATGCCTGCGTTAGCGCTGAATTGCATTCATGCAACATTACACTTCTGTAATATCTGGGATAATGGAGACATATACTGTGATTAGTTTACTATAATACTGTAGGCATATTGATCAAATATATGTTGGTCTAATCACAGCACGGTGAATTTATCACACTATATGGCAAACAGGTCACAATTTTGCTAACAGGCGGGGAAAGATGCTGTTATGGTAAATTGGTGCTCTAGATAGTATTATGCATATTTAATGAGTTCTATGACCATATATGGTCATTGAACATTTTAGTAATTTCTCTTGTCCAATGTCTTCAATATAGCATTGGTTCCATGTCTGTATGTGCAATAGTGCTTGATATATTGGAGACATGTTTGTAAATGCAATAGTACTTAAGATATTGGAGACACGCATATTTAATGAGTTCATTGACCATATATGGTCATTGAACATGGTAGCAATTTCTTTTGTCCAATGCCTTAAATATAGCATTGGTTCCATGTTTGTATATGCAATAGTGTTTGAGATAATAGGACATGCATATTTAATAAGTTCTATGACCATTTTTGATCAACTCCTCGACAAATCAGGACAATTTTTTTAGGCAGTCATGACACTGTTTATCTCTACAGGTATGCTAAGTTTCATGTCAGTAATTTTATGACCATATAAGGGGAAAAATATGGCGGCAAAGGTCACATGTTCGCATTTCTTTCATGAATATTGGTAAGTACATACCACAGGTGCTACATAAACAAATTTGGAGATCCCAGACTCTCAGAAAGTGGTGCAATCGCGCTCTTCCGGGTTTTACTAAATCCAAGATGGCGGTCGAATGGCGTCACATATTGAAAATCGGAAAAGTTTTAGACAATTGAATATAGATTGTGTCTGTAAAGTTTCAGATCAAGTGGGCAACCCGTCTTGGAGAAAAAGTGTTCCGTTGTAAAAACGGCAGAATAAGAATAATACACATTACAATAACAAAAGACTTTCGATGCTGACGTAAAATTCAGGTTAATTAGATATATGAGTGAGTTGAAATAATTAGAAATTATTACTGAGACGTCTGGGGAATAACTAAGTTGTATATGTGTTAGCGTGTATATGTGTGTGTGTGTGTGAAGCGAAGTGTGAATGTGAGGATATATAACTCTCGTGCAGTGATGCAAACCTATACACTTACTGCATGAGTCAAGCCACTCGCTGGCCCGAGATCTTTTCATGAAATATGTAAAATGTGATTGTTTGCACTGCGTCTAGTTACTAATCTGTTTGACGGTGCATAGTATTTCAATCAACACAAAAACGGATAGATAGATTTAAACTGGATATATGGCAGGGTAAATGGTTTGCCGGCATTTACATTACAATCCGGGGATTTGGAAGGAAAAGCTGTTGAATGGAAAGTAATAGAATGGACAACCATTCACAATGTTTCTGAACTACGGAGATTGTTGAAGAGATGTGTACTAGGGGAAGGGGTTATGTATGTATTATATGTGTGGTTGTATGGCGAATAAAAAGATAAATATTTGGGAATGGAGAACTGATGTTAAGTCATACAAACGCCTAGCCTGCCTGCAACCCATTATCGTATACCAGTACACGCGAATTTATCATGGACGAATAAGCGATTGAGAGATGAAAATAACTTGTATAATGCGCGGCAAGTTTGCCACCAAACCGTTATCATATACTAGTAGTACCGGGAATTTGCAAATTCTTGATAGACCAATGAGTACTAGTAATCAAGAAATAAAATTACGTTGAGTTGATTAATTAGGAATAAAATGATTAACGGATAGAGGATCGTATCATTTTGAATGAAAACAGACCACACATATGAAAAACCGATAAATTGCGCAGACATGTACTTGAAAGAGTTAAAACACTACAATGCTTTTACAAAATGATTATCACATTTAAAAATAGCCTGAATGTGTTTAAAAAGGAGTATGATAAATACAGAGCCATGAATCTAATAAGAAAATTAGAATGAATTTTAGCTCTGTAAGCGTGTGGTGACTGCTAATATGGTTAACTGTGGGACAAGAATGTATTGAAAAAGTATCGAAGAAAAAGGCATTGAGCTGTAGTAAAAAAAAAATCGTTTGAGTTTGGGGCAAGCACATTTGTTACCCGATCGAATTGTGAGTCGCAACTAGTGTGAATTGAATTGATGAATTATTTGCGAAGCGAGTGGTAGTTTCTACACAAGTACACGTCCACACACAACCAATTTTACAATGCGCGATTATCTACACTCTGCCAACAAGACGTAGTTCCTTAACGAACCACTCATCAGTGAATATTTGTCTTGAAATTAATCCTGAAATTTCAGAGAAAAATGTATTTTGGCACAATACATACAAATTGATTAAAGTTATTGCCGGTATATACTCAACAAATGCATTTACAGAACTTTTTCGGTCCAAATGTAACGAACAAGTGATCAGACCATGTAAAAAATCATGACACTCAGCCATTACATAAATAGGGCGTCTTGAAATTTGAAAAAAAGATAATGCGTGTGGTTCCCGGAATCTCCCCCAGTTATAATACATGGATAGTGAACAACAGCGCAGCGGCTAAACAATTGATGTTATAGTCGAGACCGACACCACATGTGTGCAGAATGCAACGTTACACCTTGTAGCGTCTTGTGAATGTGTTTATTAAGATCATTGTAGACGTTTGTTTTGTTTATACGTCTTCAAATCTGATGCTTGAAGCACGTTATCTCTGGTTCAATATTTCAATATACTTTTTCATATATGTCAGCGGCGTTTTCTCAGGAGTTGTGTAAAGTCAGTGACTGAATTGGCTTCCGTCATGTATTCCTCCTTCTAGAGCAAACATATTTCTTATAATCTCGTAGGTGTAATCTGATGGTGATAGGTGCCCATGTACAGTTTACGATTTCCTAGATATGCGTTCATAACTCTGCTGTATAATAATATAAGTGTTGTGATATTTTGGCATTCATTTTGTAAGTATGTGAAATGGGAATAACATTCTCATCCGTACGGCAGATCAATAAACAAAAGGTGCCTAGAAAAATGAATAAAATATTAATCAGATTGTTTCTGTATGAAACCAGATCTTTACATCGGACAACATAAATGCGATTTAAACGATCTTATTCAAAGGATTTGCTTCACTTACTAGTTTTTATTTATTTCGGATTTGAATCATTTTTCTGAAAGGTAATTTGTTAACATCGAACAGAACAGTATTACGTTTCGCCATGGACTTGCTCATAAAACAAATGATGACATTCTTCATGTGTAAAATTGTAGAATTGCGGTGTTTGTCGAATTGGTTTCACTAAAGCAACGGATCTGCATCCCTCATATGAAGACGCTGCGTCGTAACTGTACATTTAATTATTTAGATAAAAGATCAAATCACTAAAATCCTCACATGATGAGAACCATATACTACTATAACATCTGCTATTCGAAGGACACCTGGAGTACATGTTGAAATGTATCCGTTACAACCCAGTAGACAAGACAGCTTTTTACCATTATGTAATTCTATGCAAAGGAAAGAATTGTTATGTATTCACAATATGAAAAATATACGATAAATGTCTGTGTTATTGATTATTTTCAACTAAATTATACATACACATATGAATAGCCGAGAGACTAGAATGGTACTTGATAAATGTGGCCTATATTCACCGGGTTAGCGAGAAAGAGGATAGCAATAATAGTTTTTTGAAAAACAAGAACAGAATTGATTTTCAGTGAGTTAAGAAGAAAATTGTTTCCAAGGAACTCGTAGCTTGTTTGTGCGAGTCTCCCGGGCAACCATTGACACGTTCATATCAACGAGGTTTAACAAGCTAGATTCGACAAACCGGTGACTAAATGCCTACAGTCGTTTAATATATCTGGTATTTTCAGGTAACTAAAACAGTTCCTTGTTAACATTATCACATAGCATTATGTTAACAATATTATCAAAATATTAAACCATTTATCTTTATATTTGTGTGTGTTGATCACGATTTGTAAAATACGCACGTACTACAATACATAATTTAATTGTGAAGACTGTTTGTTCGTCCACTAGAATCTCCCTAAAGAGGTTCACGCACAGGTCTTTATTTTCAAGCATGGTTTGAGTGGATGGACAAGGATTTGTTTTGATCCGATGCTTATATTGCCAATTTATCGCTATTATACTTCTTATTAAAATTACATATTTAGATTAAGCATCCACATGCTACAGTTGAATGGGTATTATATTGGACTGTTGTTAACACGTGACATATGTGGTCTACAGTTGCAATGTTCGAACAGGTACAATCGAATATAATTGTTCATTGATTGTTTTTGATTGATTAACATGCATTATAATACCAGCATTCCCTGGAATGAAACAATAGTCAGCTTTAATTGTGTGTACAGTTTAGAATGATGAATGTATGCAAACTTAAATATAAACATACGATAGAATATGCTGAATAGTAATTCATTCTGACGTACTTACTTTGTGTCGCCACGTGTTGTCAAATCATATTAACGGGCTGTGCTGTCCGTATCACATATACCTATCGGAATTCTCAGCGGACTCGCAACAAAAGATACCATGCCGCGACCTCACACACAGTCCTAATTAAAACTACGCATTGCCTGCGGGATGTACAGGCCCCTGTGATCTGCCCGTTGACGGTGGTATTCCGAGATTGAAACGCCAACGCAAATAATTTTACCAGGCTATTATTTCATGGTGATTTTGAGATGAATGTGCTAGCTTGAAATAAATATTATAATATTTAAAACCAGCCTACTTCGTAAAAAAACTAACTTACATAACACATGTTTGCAATAAACATGTTCTAATATAACTTTCTGAAACTGCCTGAGGTTGTGTCTTGAGTTATAAGAAAAATTATTATTTTACTATGTGTAACTACGGAGAAGATTCTCGAGTATTTATTGGATATATATACCACTTATATATTTCCCATTCGCCCTCAACACGTTATTATTTCAAAATGGAATAATTTTTTCACAATGGAATTATATATAGCAGGAAAACTTATATATATTATCATCACATTACTACATTATCACACATTTCGTGCATAAATGAAATAAACATGGCCAAAATGATTCCATTGTGAAAAAATTATTCCATTTTGAAAAAATAACGTGTTCCTCGTATCTGTGGCATATTAAGCATATTAATGTGTCATTCATTTTTTATGTGAGGTAATTTGCAAGCATATCACTCAAAAAAAGTGTTGTGTTAATCGGATTTAACGAGATTACCTTCCCACGAATTAACACATGCGACATGGGAAAAGATAAAGCCAAACCACAAATGAAAACACATCAGAGCGTATGATATTTGATGCGTCAACTGTGCATGTCCTCTCGGTAGTCCACAATCGGAACTGTTAGAAATATTCGTGACTTCTTCGGAGACTATATTGAGATAGAACTACATGTTTCGGCGTAGTCAGCAATGACGTAAGTATAAAGTGAGTGTAAAGTAATAATGTAAGAATCTAGTTAACTATGGCGAAACATCTCAAAATGAAAATGCAAACATTGTTGCACTATTGTAAACATTACGCTGTGCTTATCGAAAGAAACAATCATAATTTGATGAATGTGCACAATTACAAGGTCGTGTATGGAAACATTTAAACATGATACACCTGTACCAACACTTTATGTTTGGCCATTATTAAATTGTCATATATATGTTTCATGATGATGTGGCGCTTGTATCTTCTGCTTCTGCTGTATCGGTGTTAGGATTGGTTAAGATTGGTTAAAGAGAACGTTGCTCAGCTGGTTTCACTGTTGGCTATTTTAGATTTAGAAATTAGAAAAAAATGCCCGAAAATGTCATCATGCAGATCAAGTATTTGGGATCAGGGTTTAAAATTTATCAAAACATAGACTCTAAATCCAAGTTCACCTTATCTGCAAGACAAGTTACCCCGTATTAGGAAAAATGTGAACTTTCAAACAAGTGCTGATACGTTTTGGAACGTGTTATAATACGGCTTTTACTGTACAGAAAGTAGATGTGTGTAAGTATTACAAAATTTAATTGCCGCTGTGCACACCCGCCAATTGTACGATACAATCACTACACGTTTGTAAGATGTGTTAATGTTTTCATCCCACGACAACTTTATAGGCTGCAAAAATAGTTTAAGCTAAATGATTATCCGATTTGGTCATCAACAATTACGTAATAATAACAATTTAAAAAAAATATTCTTTTGTTCATATTACAGTTTTTAATTATTGAATAAGTGCATTATTTATGAATAATGGCATTTTGTAGAGTAAACATTCTTTTTCGACACATATGTATATGTCTAAGTACATATATAATGAAGGTGCTTATGTATGTTGTATTTGACGATTACAATGTTTGTCTGAATATAATTTGAAGGAATATTTTTCCCAATAGAACAAGTGATATTTATAATAATATTGTATTATACTACACATTATATATTTGGTTTGTTGTATCCGACCGCCATTATATTGTACTGTATTGTACATTCCATAAATCAAAAAATGATTTAATTTGCGATAAAAATAAACAATGCAAAATTTAAAAATGTGGCATCAAATGAGAGTGAACAAAGTATATTATTATACCTCATAGTCCTGTCAGCCAATCAGATTCACGCATTTGGCGGTCAATACATTTGTGTATGATCTGCTTAGCAAGGTATCCTGCATTATCTGGGATTATGTGAATACGTAGCTGGGGCTGATAACTTGAATTTCTTACGACGTATAGGGCTTTTGTTTATTTCATCAAGGAAATGTAATTACTCTTTGTGTATCTTACATACATTCATATTCCATTAAATTCTGAAATGTCAAACATTAACCCCGTAGCACCTCGTATCTTGACGACATATTACTTTTACAAACGCACGAAGCGCCGCGCTGTGCGCTTCTCGAACACAGCCGTTTGCTGAACGACGCCCCAATGCGCATCAGAACACGGAACCAAGATGCACGCTGCTTGGTCTTAAGTGTATGTTAACATCATCTTCATCATCATCATCATCATCATCATCATCACCATGCATGCTATTTAGTTATACTGTCAAATTATACAAACTATGCAACGAACTCAATCACAACGGTGGCGTACGTAGGCAAAGTTTACGATTGACAGAGACAGAATTGCAGTTCGAATACCCAAAACCCGCGGCATGCATCAAACAAAACAGTGAAAACAAACATAGCAAACAGACTATTGCCGAGTATTGTGTGCGTAATGTAATTGGCTGTCAGAGTCTTGAGGTATAATAAATAACAATGGACTTAAATTAAAAAATGCCAACAAAGATAACGAAAGGAAACCAGCAAAAGCACAGACTGTCTGTCACAATGCATTACAGGTAATATTTCCTGAAAAAAAGTAAAAAAAACCGGAAACTAACTGAGAAATATAAAAAAGTGCCGACAAATAACTCCGCATTATGTTAGCAATTTGAATTTCCATCGCGCGAATGTTATGAAAATGAAATATAGTGTGTTATTTAAGAGACGAAAACACGTAAACAGTCACGTAATATTTTAGTGATTTAATGATCAACTGCAAAAAATATGGATTTCAGTATTTTAATTAAACTAGATAATCAAAATCAAACAAACTAATCTGTCTGCAAGTCACAATACCACGCATTGTAGACCATCAGTTCGCTCACTGCGCTGAATTAGAATAAATATCATCTCGTTGACAATCCAATCAATAAACCACTATGGCAATTCACTGTTAAAAACGTACTCGCCTCAGTTACGTACATACTTACACAACTGCAAACCTAAACCAAGATTCAGAAATCTTATGATTAATAATCTAACAATCAGGAGTTTGTTATTATACGAACACAAATCAAAATGAACTTTGACTAAGGATTTTTTACTAAAAAATGATGAAAAATTATTTTTATAAAGTGAGTTTCTGCTAAATACTACTATAGGCATGAGTTACCTACGTATCGTGTTTCTAAATCTAGATATCGACATGACGACAATCACCATGGCGACCATTTAATCATCCAACTTTCACTTATATATCCACGCTTTTCGTCAATTTTAAAAAAAATGAATAACCCAAACCATTTTTAAGATTGAAGTGAAAATGCAATTTAAAATCCATTTTTAAAAGTAAAGTAAAATTACAAATATACAGTTTTAAAATATAATGTTCAAAGAAAAATTGAAACTGTAAATCTGTTTAAGCATGAAGTGATGTGCAATTCCAAATTTCGATTTTTCGATATGTTATTTTCATTTTTTACTTATGCTTATAAGTTTGATATCGATTATAATTTTGAAATCGACAAAATAATTTTAAAATGCAAATAACAAGGTTAATAAGAAGAAAAAAACCGTGACACTTTGCCGCAAGTGATTTTAATCTTAATGTATTAAATACATACTTTAGAGTGACACCACGAAAAAACAGAGTGAACAGAGCTGCTTATTAGTTATTTACTGATACCAATACATTCATTCACATATTGTTCAAATGACACATAAAGATACTCCATAACTACAGCCATTAATGACGCGGATCAATTACCACAGACTCGCCGTAAAATGGTACACAATTTCACCGTACTGATGTTCTTTGGGTCAGAATGTCGGAATTCAATATATTTCAAATTACTACTCTACCATGCGTCCATTAACAACTAATGAGCTGTCGTACGCTACATAGAGATATTGATATTATGTTTACATGTGACTTCCATGATATTGCATAGTTACATCACGGATCGGTAAATTACATAGTATTGCGATGAGTAAAACCCCACAAGGCTGTGCAATTTGACGTTATAAGATCATGGCGCCGTATAATTAATTCCTTTAGATGAGAGTACACATGTAACCAATTCACTGAGCAGGACCAATCACCGGCTGCTACAAACACAGCGTAAATACAGGACTTAATATCAATGTTGAATATATGAGCAGATGATTTTCTCGAAAACAGTGATCGACTAGTT
The DNA here is from genome assembly GCF_978046115.1 of Saccoglossus kowalevskii. NCBI lineage: Eukaryota > Metazoa > Hemichordata > Enteropneusta > Harrimaniidae > Saccoglossus > Saccoglossus kowalevskii. The sequence continues at coordinate 21,865,694 of NC_140659.1, forward strand.
AATTCACAAAATATTATCCTGAAAACTCACATTATTAGATCTAATGAGAATCTTGAATAATGAGAATATGCGTGTACCATCAATATAATGAGAAAACATTATCTTATATGAAATTCGTAACAACATCAATATTTAAATATATAACAATTTCAGTCGAAGTCACCTAACATCACGTAATTTGTTATTGCCATATCACGGTCTTCGAGCTCGATCCGTACATGTGTTACTTGATTGTGATAGATTGATAGCGACAAGTAACATGATAAAGAAGGCATACATTTCAGGTTTCATGATATTTCACTTGTCTACGTGCTTTTTCGGAGCACTTAATCTATTTTCATATTATTTATATTTCAAAAACCTTCTTGTCAGATGGAGTATTGCACGCCATTTATTTACCCTGCGTATACGGTTATTTGAGCCCCTGCCCGTGTATGTCACAATTAACCCATAATTCACTACATTTTATAACCAGACATAACGTAAAATGCTAGGATGCGAGTTGTATTGCTTACTTCGTATTGCCGTTTCAGACTGTGAATATTTTTGATGAAGGCATGCACATAGCTAGAAAATGACTTTTCAAGTTCTTTCAGCCATAGATTAAACTAGACTATTCTATAGACTATTGTAACATTTATCCCACGTGTGTTTTAGCTCAATACAAGTCGTCTGTTATCATTGCAAAATAAGAAAAACAATTATCATAAAACGACATTTCTAGAATTCATTTTAAAGTAGCTTGAAAGATGGAACGATTTTTTGTCACTAAATGTGACACACCATACTAAGGTAGTCTACGTCAAGCAATATATTTACAATTTTTTACGTAAATGTAACAGTAAATGCTCTCTAAAAAGAATTGCTTAAAACATATACTAGTTTGATACATACGAGTTAGATGGGAGTTAAATGCTTACCTTCAGAAAAGAATCAAACAATCATGTTTAATTGATTTAATATTTAAAGATTACAAAAGTCTAAAGCATATACAAACAATGTGTAAACCGCGTCACATACAATAAAACATGACATACACATTTACCAATGAAATAAAGAATTAATTATTTTCAATGTGTAAACACCATGTAATATAAGATTATTACGAAGATACCTCAAAGTATGCCTGAAGACAGTACAGCGGCAGTATCGACCGACGCGCAGCGGAGGTCGATGCGACAGCGTACTGTCTAAGTGTCGCATTTCCTAATATGGTAGGGTGAAAATAACCCGTAAAATACCGCAGAATTACGGCACGTTGAAACTTATGGTGTTACGGTGACAGATGTATAATAATATATAATAGTATCTACAAGTAATAAAAGTGATATAATTGCAATATAATTATTTTATTGTAATATAATATGTAATATAATTGTGTAAAAGTTTATGCAAAGTTGTCATTTCTATAATAATAAAAATGTACGCAGTTAGAGAAAATCAAAATACCAACAATTGACGCAAATTGTCGCCATTTGAAATCGATTGTATTTATTAGTACTACTAATATTTTAAACAATTGAACTATCCAGCATGGTACAGGAATATCTACTTTAAAAATAATAATTTCAATACTTAATATGGAAATATAACGAATAATAAATTTAAATTGACGAAATTTGGAAATAATATAGGTTAAATGTAATAAAAATGACTATACACCTATATGTTGATACATCATCTTACAAACAGAGGGTACTCTTCTGAAACACAAAACAATCTTGATAGCTTTATAAATATATATCAATTATTATTTTGTAACGAATGCAAATATAACAGCATTGAAGGAGTTCTGAACTATTTGTTATGATTACTGGTCAAAAAAGTCAATACAACCCGATATTCCGTCAACATTTTGTTATGACAACCGATGATCCACCAACTCGGACGACAACCTATATGAGCCGATCTTTTACATGACGACATTTTATCGGAGACCAACAGCTCGAACAAATATGTTTACATCAAAGATAAATAAAAACTGAATTTGTCTTTCTTTAGAATTACCTGGGGCTGTAATAAATGTAGTTATTCCAAAAATAACCATGCCTTCAGATCCTTGACTTTGACCCTGAGTTTAAATGTTAAATGCTGCGCGAATCAATGCTATTCTGTTTTTTATAATATGCCCGTACTAAATAACTGAATCAGGTGAAAAAATAACTGATATTTGTTAGTGTTGCTAGAATTCCGTCTTCAAGTAGTATTTCGGATAATCGTTCGGATCTGGCTGTGATGCTACTCTTCCTTCCTAATATGAATTCATGTTCAACGATTTGGCGAAACATACTAGTAGAATACCTAATTACAACCGTCTTAGAACATGGCCATTATACAACATACACACCCAATTCTCGTTCCAGTCGATATGTATTATTGTGTGAATTAAGCCTTCTAACGATACCACGACGTCTTCTATCCTGGTTGACACAAGCTGCACAATCCAACAATGAATTCAACAATATGGCACTTATCAAAATCATATTCCTTGCTTTTCAGATGGCCAATGATAATTATCATTCCACATTCTGGACATTCGCTCATCGATTTCACACATTCGGTAGACTATTTGCACAATAGCAGTGAGAATTGCTACTCAGTTCTCATTAATTGTTTCTTAAGACGGGAAAATTAATACCACAGCGTTAAGAATAAAACATGAAATCATAAATGAAAAACAAGAAACATGAGTCAATTTCTATAACCGGATCGCATCTGCTAAACATTTATCCGCGGGTTGTAATATGAAATACAGTAACACTAATATATACTGGATTTTGACGTGTTCAATTCCTAACCTTGATCACTACACGATGAGCAAAACAATTAAATCCCTAATATTAAGCGTATAATAAAAAATGCCATTAAAATAAGCATAACCCCAAATCATAATACATATAAGTAGATTTTCCCTTGCATCACCTGAATAAAAAAGAAAAAAAATCTCCTTCGAGTGACATAGCGGGAATTCAATTCACGTTGATACTAACGAAGCATTGCATCCTCGAATTTAATTTGTAATGGCTTTGTATTTACGCAACGCTCACAACACATTGCTAACTGACACGGCGTGCGAATAAGATTCTAGTTTTTGTCAATATGCTTACATCAGCATACGTTAGCTTTAGGTCAAACAAATAGCTGTTTGCCATTATGGTTCACGATATTTTATTTGTAATTCGATATTAATTTCATAATGCATTTTTAATTCAATTTCGTGTTTACTATCATTCAGTTGTGAAAATAATACAGTCAACGTGCGACTGGAATTTAAGCCATTCTTGATATTAATACACACGACGAATACTCAAAAGCAAAACTATAACGGAAGGCACATATTGAGTAACTGAACATTATGGCAGAATTATTATATCATTCTTTGACAAGTCTAGATTCTTATTGGCTAATTAACATTGTATCCTGAGTGATGTTGAGGATGAATCTTCTGGGGGTCGAATTCTCGCCTTCGTGATCGTAAATTTATAATTTGTAAGTAGACATGTAGAGTATACATTCAATTGTTTTGTTTTTACATTGTCCACGCTGCGGTTTGGCAGTCGAACACCAATTAGGCTACATAATATAGTACAGTCAATTACCCAGGGTAATTCCAATTACACACACATTACAAAAATAAAAGTATATACCCCCGTAGGTATGCCAAGCGCATGATAAACATAGTTTCAGGCCATTCCAACAATTGACGTCACCTCTAAAAGCGATCACACTGAAAGGTCAAACATGCTTAATCTATCATACAATTTAATCACGTTCATGGTCGCGGGTGGCGTTTTATCATATACTGTAATGTACATGTCACTGATGTATTTGGACTCTGTAATAAACGCTATAGTCAGAGAAACTTGGGAGCTGCTAATGCGACATTAAAATTAGCTGATTGATAGAGCGTGTTGCAGTTACCATTTGTACATTGAAGGTCACTGAGTGCATACTAGACCTGGTGTCTAAGAAGACACTTTATCTCACATATAAATTTAAAAAAAACAAACACCAAAATTCCCTGTAAACACACGCATGGGGAGATGACATGAATACGCAACATACGTGACTTTTTAAAACTCAGCGGCGAATGCCTAACATATCACAATTACTTTGCTTCCAACGACCAAGACAACATTGGATGTACCTTTCACTACAACTTTAACACCATAATTACATACACAGTAATTACATAATCTATCAAACACCATTCGACGCATTTTGTAACAATTTCCATTACAATCCATCTGGTAGTTAAAATGCATCATTTACAAATTATGTACCTACATCGTTTTCCAAGAAACACAAAAAGAACGAAATACTAACAAAAACAGGAAAGTAGAAAAACAAAGTTTTTTTTTTTGACTTTGAAACATCCAACAAACATAAGATTTACAATAGCGATACACCATTAATGCCACACACTGATGATTAACTCTTTCCCATTTCAACGCCTGCTGTTCTGCTGGCGTTTTTAACATTCTTAAATCTTGGTTAAAACACGTTCTGAAAAAAGTATGTTTCATAGATTAACGTCATTTGTGGTTTCAGTGTAATAATACTTGATCCAAATACATCAGTGTGTTGATTGTTCGGTGTTGCTTGACCTTTTCCACGAAGTATTTCTTGTGGTTCGGGTGAATTGCGAGACACCGCTGTTACGAAATGTATTCCTATGCCTGGATCTGCAGAGAATAAGCCTCTTCAAATCAGCCTGTGTTGATATTGAATAGACAGAACAAATAATAATCAACCACATGTTATGAAAAGGCACGACATAAACGTTATCATATGTATAAATTTATACTGGGAAACACTAAAGAAATGTTTAAATATGCATGCACATGAGTTTGTTCACTTTCAACAAACAAAACAAGAATAAATCATCAATAACAATTATAATATTTGCTAGCTGAAATTTATAATGAATCTGCGCCATTTATACCATTTATTTTTAGCAGAATATTTCCGAACGCCGATCTAAGAAATGAACAACCCATTTATACTTACCCGAAACGTATCATTGACGAGACCATACACGAAGGGGTTCATGAAACTGTTCGCACAAGCCAGTAACAAAAAACAACTATTACAGATTCGCATTATATTTTGGGAGTCGACATCACGGTACAAATATGGCAGAAAAATGTGAACCGCATTGAACACTTGTAATGGTAGCCAACACAAGGCGAAGAGCGTAACCACGGTAACCAGCATTTTGATCATCTGCAAGTAAAGCATACATACATATTTTACACCACATTTAAATTATATCCAAAAAACTTACAGTTATTCATTTAACATAAAATTTATAATAATACATTTCACTTACCTTTTTTTTCGACTTATTATGTGCAATGTCCCTACTCTCATCGGCGTTGCCAGGCAACTGTCTCCCCCATAACCGTTTTCCGACGTTGTAATACGCGAAGCATTGGATAACTAGAGGCATCACATATGTTATGGTCAGAATGAACATCTCATAGGCTTTTGCCACATCTGGATTCATACGCTCATAGCAGAAGTAAACAGTATCCCCTTCAACATCCCCGTCATTCAGTTCATACGGAGAAGCACGCGCGGTTACCAACTGTACAGCAGACATAGACACAGCTAGCAGCCATATGACGACTATAATATATCTGGCTCGATGATTGGTCATTCGTAATTTCATTGGATACAGTACGGCGTAATACCGATCTATCGCTATTACGGTCAACGTATAGATGCTTACAGAAACGGACACCTGAAACAGAACAATATAATTGATTCATAAGTTAAATTTAAGACACTTTAAGATCATTTTAAACTCGCGGCTCACTCAACAGACAGTGTAAATTTTTCCTATCTTAAACACAATGCTAGTCATTGGCTATATAATTTTTTTAATTAGAATTACAATCATGCATACCTTGTTACAAAATTATGCGCATTTCACCCAAATATATATCCATAGAAGATTTCGGGCCGTGAATGTCAGACAAAGCCTTAGGATTAGGATTTAAAATACTTTGTTTTGTTGACTGGCTGTGTTCCCTTAACATGTTCATAGCAATAAGCTTGACAACTGCAAGTTGGTGATTGCTGCTTATAGTCTTATAGAATCGTATTTCTTTACAATTATTTAGAAAAAAACACAAATTGTTTAATACTATTTGTCACTTTACAACTCGACACAAAACACTTGTGATTTACTTATGTAGTAGAAACATAAATTGTAAAACCTGGTACTGACATGCCCCTGAAGTGACACTGTTTTAGTGGCTGGACCTACAGATACATTGGATAGTCCCTGATGATACCTGTCATATATGCATCTTGTCATGTTCATCTCCAAGAGTATTCTGCTTTGATAATAATAATAATGTTTTATTTCCGAAGTACCATTGTCCACTAAACAGACTGGGTTGTAGTGAATTGTCAAAACTAGCTAAATATGACAGGATATGATATGATTGGTTGAACCTTCTCGGTATCGCTAGCTTAATTATTTCATAACAAAATGTATGGTATATTTGTGTAACATCCCAACTCATAGTAAGCCCACTTCAAACCGTACAATTAAGAAAGAGGCATTTTGCACTTTAAGGTATAACATAGCATTGTTAACTGCTGTTGTTTTTAAATATAAATTCATATTTGTCTCGATTCATAAAGCACCGTTTGAACATATGTTGAGCATGCTGGTTGTCAAACACGTGTGAATTAAACGTTGTCAAACACGTGTGAATTAAACGTTGTTAAACACGTGTGAATTAAACGTTGTCAAACACGTTAAACATTACAATACATCGGCTAAGTGTGAATAGTCGGTTATAATTTTTATTTTATTAATTATAATATCCCGGCTTATTTCCCTATAAGTAGTGGCTTTATTTCACTGTCGTGACATCTAGATTGCATCTAGAAGTATTCGTGGCATATTGTCGCATGTAAGACAGTCAAGTTGAGTGTTACAGTACAGAGTATTCACGCTTTCGTATACAGTGTATTCAATCAAATCATTCATTTCAGCTCGTGTGAATTACACGTTTACTTATAAGTTATTGTGTCCACTTATCGATGGCCATTTTTGTTTCTGTCATCGTTGTACAGTTTTGTACTTCACTGGTTTTCAGACACGGATCAAGTGTGACACATTAAAAGATTTGGTTGGAAAGTGCCATAATCAAATTGATCTTTCAACGCGATACCAGATTCAATTATTGTTTGAACTTAAAGGGCGGTGATCGTCGCGCTGCGCATGTGCGACATTTGTGTTGATAAACATTGATTTTCCCAAAATCCAAATAGTATGATGGTGACTCTTTTTTTATATGACGACTACCGCCCTTTAACATCCGATGAAAAATCCCTAGCAAACTCCGAGCGAGTACCTGTATGTATGACGTGCGAATATATCCCGATAATTCATTCTGAACAATTGTTTCTCTCATTGTTTATTGGGTAATGACTTGAAAATATGACACGGCATTTCGAGAAGCCTAACAAGATTGGAAAATGTTCAAGGCGGATGATTGAATGTCATATCTATTAATTTAAATGTTCTTCACCAATGTAACAGTAATGCCTTTCTACCTGAATGTTGGTACGTGTTTCTCCAAGGTAGGGTAAGATTTAGTAATGCCACTGTAATTATATGATAATTCATAATTTGGTAACTATGTAAGGAAACTGTATCATTTTATCATGCATTTATGTACGTAATTACCTTTTTTCATAATACTCCTGTCATGATAATCATCTGGAAAGAATGTCTTCATTACGGAGAGTTATATTATATTTCATGTACAAAACAGTTCATACCTACATTTATTTTGATGACAGTGTTTTGTATGGTTACATGGTTAACAACCGTGTAGCGCAGGGTATAATTCAGCAACCAGAACCCCACTTTTATTAACCAGTTAACCAAATTTCTTTACAAACATATACTAGTATTTTGCATACAGTTATTCGGACCTGTAGTTCAACAATCTGATGACTTTAAGCCGAAAAAAACACCTGCGTAGTGTATGTTATGATCTACTTAAAATCTAGGCAAGACAGAGTGCTACGAAGACATTTCAAACAAACGCCCTGCTAAGCTTTTAGCAGACCAAACAATGGATTTTCAGAGCAGTGATTTAGGCAAAAATGCACGGGGTATAATTCAGAAACTAAGACACAACTTACGTTAACCAATTCAATTTTCTTTCAAATTTCCTCATAAAAATAAAATATTCTCTTCCTACCTATGTAACTGACAGTTACTCGGACAGTTCAACAGCCCGAAGACTGCAAGCCGAAAAACTACCTTGTTTCGTTGTACTTAACATTTAGTACACTCAGACAAAGTGCTACGAAGTCATTGCAAACAAACGCAATATAAATCTTTTAGCAGACCTAAAAATCGATTTTGCAGGGCAGGCACACTAAATTACAGCGACAACATGTCCCTTCCTAATTGACTCATGTATTTCTTAAGGTATGTACAACTGAATTCCGCGGGCTGGGGTCAATACGTTCTCGTACTGCCGATACAATGTTCTCTATAATGCAAACGTCTGAGTTCAGTGGCGTGACTTTTTTTCAGTCACGCTCGGTTCGAGTGTGACGTAAATACGACTAAAATTTCCCAATTAAAGAAAACATTCGAATTCGTCTTTACGACGTTTTAACGACGCGTGAATTATATTGCCTTGTCTGCCAAAAGTGTAATGATGTTTAATCTGCGGTTAAACTGTATGGCAAAGACAAACAAACGAAACGTTTCTAGTACGTAACTATTTGTACATTTTCTTGCCTGTCATGCAGTTTTAACATATTCGCTTGTCTCTCATCACTGACGGGGAAATATTTATTTCAACAAACATAATTAATAGTTGTCATAGAGAGCGTTACCATTTTAAACCGTATAAAGACATGAATGCGAAAGTTGATTTTAGTCAGCTGTATCGAGAACATCTCGAACAAGATACTCGGTTAGTGGCTGCTAATGACAAATACTTCTTAAATAGTAGCAATTGCGGGTATTTATGCCCTGGTGTATATGATTATTTTTGTCTCTGAAAACTTAAATTATGTATTTTGTTAATTTGAGATGATATATTTCAAAATACGTAGTGAAATTGTTTATTGTCACGTGATTGTTTATGTTAATTATTTGCATATTGGTCCCGCACAAATCCACACATTACTTAAATCATCGTGTTCATTAACAATAGTTCCGACAAAACGTACGAGGTTCCTCCCTGCAAGAGTTGCTCAGAATAGCAAATTTAAATCGCCATAAAATTATCAATTTTGACAAAAGTTTACGCTATATACTGGTGACTACGTTAAACATATGAAACTTGTCAAATGACAAGAAAATGTCATACATTGCTGCAAAATGAACCCGTGCGAATGAATGTAATTCGAGATTATAAGATGAAGTATTATAATATAAATAAACAACTATAGTTATTAATTATTTAAGAATGCATCCCATATGCCCCAGCTTTTCTTTCAACAATTGTGTTGGAGTCGTGACGGAAATATCCTACAGCTTGCGACTAATTAGTCTCAATGCAGCTGGAAATGATGAAAAGCAGTCCGCTCTCAGCACGATGTTACCACAGGGAAGCACATATCAAATTCATTGATTGGTGTTCACGTTACCTATGAGGCAAAAACGCACAATCACAAAAATACAGATTTAAAGTGGATTCTAGTAAGGTACGTTATAAGCTGTATAATTCATTCATTTCATCATGAAAACTAAATCAACCACAACAGATTAGGAAATACGCAGGGTAACTGTTGCACAGCAAGTCTAATTTAGAAAACAACCTGAAACGTAGGTTATTCTTTTGAGCGCTATATGTTGGTGCATTATTTTGCGAATCTTCCATTAACGCTGAATATATCTGCAACAATTATGTCGCTCTGATTTGTGGAAGATGACTTTAGCGTTAAACGAGTTAAAGGAAATGGAACTGCGAGTCCTCGCACGCGTCCACTCGTTAAAGACAATTAGCTATTTGAGTGTTCTGACTGTGGTAAATTTCATATATTTATTCAGCTAGATCAATTAAGTTGTGTGATTACAGTTGTCGATTTCCCGTAAATACTAATTAAAGAAAACATGTAGGGTTTCACCAAGTGAACAGAGTTGTGTGAGATATAGGTTATTTTTAGCATAACCTGTTACAGTATATTCGGCACAAATAGATCCATTTTGTGTGTACCATTGTCAAAAATGTTACTATTAACTACCAGCGCAATTATTATATTCCTATTCAAATAGTATTTATATATTCGTTACAAGGTGTTGTGATAAACCACCAAACACGTTAAATGACACTATCCATAGTTGGTGGGAATGAAAAGAATATGGTATGTGTTCATATTTGTAAAATGCTAATAGCATGCTTCATCTATGATTGGAAGTTTTGCGTTTGTCCATTCGTAGCTATGGTCATATTCAATCCCGTTCTTGATACTCACAAGCAAAACTATAACGGAAAGCACATATTGTACAATGACAAGAGTAATAATTTGAATACAGGTTTAGATATGGTTTAGATATAGCATGGTTTAGATATATTACTATATCAGTGCACATCTTTACTCTACAATTGAACAAAAATATGCTTTTAACAATATGTTATTTCTGTTACAATTATTTTAAAGATATATCAGGCGAAGACAAGTGGAGGAGACTGAAAATTCAATTTTCGTAGACAAAATAATTGATTGCCATAGACTCGTGTAAGCGTTCCTTTCTACACTTAAAGCATGAGTGTAATGTTACAGCGTGTGTATGTCACATGCAGATTAAACAGTAATGTCCATTGAAGTGAGACTCTCTTGTAAATATGTATATAGAAACCTTTTCGAGGCAGTAAGCTCGTGAGAGGTGAACATTATAACGCAACATCCTTTTATTACAAGCACAATTGAATATTGAAAATCACTTTGAAAAGTATTATATCGTTACTCTTAATGTATAGGCAACACGATAAATGACGCAAGAATAGATTGCCCATATGTAAGTTATCGACTTACAAGATCAGACTCACAGACAATATAGTTCCCCCCCTCCCAGAACTGTTTCGGGGCACACCCCACTTCAACACTTTACTATTTAAGACCTAATTGATATTAGATATCCGTATTTGAAACCGGTTTTGCATCATAGTACAGCTCACCGGTGATCTCATTTCAGGAGATAACCATGCATAACATTGCAATGAATGACTGAGTAACCCGGGGATTCAGGAGAAATCAAACCCTGGTACATTAACGTGTTTATCGAATGGATATTCTCGACCTTATCCGATAAGAGAAAGATTGATCTTGTGATTGCAGTCGTGATACACACATTCATAATACGAGTCTTTTCTTTGTATTTGCATATTGCGCAAGGGAATGCTCAAATTGGTGAAACAACATAAACAATTAAATATATTAATATACATTGCTGAAAAGATGTACATATGTCTTAAAGCAAAGATTTACCTAATTATGTTGTAAATTGAGTAACTTTTGATAAAAATAAGATTTGAGTATTTCTATGAAACTAAACGAGATTAATAATCTCCGGAAATAATTTACCATCAGAGTCAATACGTATATGCATTTTGAGTGATTTATAAAGTTGTAATGTGGGGATATTTTGACTGCGTGTACCCTCGGATACTACAACACAACCTCGTTTTTCAGAAAATTGTCTTATAATGTTAGGAGTCCATGAAAGGAAACACGAATCTTTCGATGGTATACAAAGAAATGCCATCTTTGGAAACTTTAGATACAAAGTAACATAATGACTGCAAACGAGTTTCCAAGGTATGTTAATAGTTTGCACTATACTAATACTTGGCGTAGGAATGATACCTATCACGCAGAGTTAATTTTGAAATTACTAAAAAAATCGACATTTCCTATAACTTTAAAAAGAAATTATATAACACTGAATACCTATAAGGAACACAAAACTCCCAGAGAATACAGTAATGTTCATGATATATAACGCAATTGTTCAAAAGCAATATTCTATAGACACGAACGCGCACACCGCAACGCTCACACCGCATACCATGCGCAATAACATGCACACATTTCAAAACTGAAACTGTATCGAGCATCCTTAGCGGTTATATGACGACAACACGTTTTTTTTTTATCACATTCAATTACAGCAGGCATATAATACGGGAAATGTCAAAGTATGCCGCAATTCTAATGTTTAATACCGCGGGCATTCAATGATTCAGAGGATTATTACATTGAACACGAATCTTACACTATTTTGTAGATTTCCTTGTGAAACCGTATGTTGAAATAAACAGACTACTTGCCTGAATGTAACATAATACCGAATACAATTTTATATACTGGCACTAGCACTGAAATCAATATGTTAAAAGCCGCCTAGTTTCAAAGGTGCAATATTGTAAAGATCAATTTCCTTTCCATCGTATATTTATTATTGATTTGTAAAATAATATTGTATCAATCATATTATTGATATCAATAATCATATCTGTATTTATGAAGGAACTTTGCGTGAAAAAAAAAACATAAATACATTTAACAAACACAAATATTGAGTGAAAACATTTGTTTCGCAATTTTCAACAATATTTTACTTTGATAACCAACTTTTAACAAATAATTTCAGATCGGTAAGGTTTGGGTATGTTAGGTTTATTACTTACCAAACAAATGTAAGGTAGGGGCAACATTATAATCTGAAATAATATCAAATATTCTCGTGGCGATGATTGATTTGTGTGTATACAGTAGGATTTTGCCATTATGTTTTAGCCTAAGTGTTTTAAATTTCCCGACTATTTGTAGACACATTTATATTTGCAAATGATTACCACCCTATTACATTTAATATTATCAGAATAATATTAGAATTTACCCAACAAAAATAAAATGTTTGCTATAAATTTGGTCAAACATGTACAAAAATAATTTGTTACCCAAAACCTTTGTTAATCCAAAAACGGATTTTCGTATTCAGCGTCGAATTGAATTCAAGAAACTAGTTTCAAACCTTTTAGCCCCGGATGAATAAATAAAATTGCCTCAGTCCTTAAGCTATATTAATGCATCCTTACAAATGTATATTACGATAAGTTGAATTTTTTATTAAAACCTTGTACGAATTGATAGATTATCTCGTAATGTTCATTTCGTATATTTATCCAACATGCATCATTAATCCTGAAATATATGCATAATCTTGGAGCCATATTGTAGTACAGAGGGTGGGGGTGGGGGTGGGGGTGACTAATCAGACAAAGTATTGTTAAAAACTTGTTGGTGTGTCGATAAGTAAAGTATCTAATACATGAAGAGGTTAAAGTTCATGAATTGTGATTTTAATTGTTAAGCGCATCTATTTCAATTTACACATTTAATTTTTGGAATCCAATATTAAATAATCAGCAGCTCGGAAACGATGCTACTTATATGTTGCTCGCTTCGATTTGCGTTGATGCTTAGAATGTTTGTAGTAATTTTACAACAATTGATGCAACAGTATTAATATTAATCCAAACTTTACTCTTTTGGTTTTATGTTTTTGTATCGTTGAATAATAATTATGTTGACAATAAAGGAAGACTTTTAACGAATCAAGGTTTGAGTTAGTGGTGACATCCGATATGCGTCGGTACTATCTGATTAATTCCCGGGAGTTATGCAATCCACAGACTTGCTGCGATCAACTAAGATTGGTAAAATTGTTAGGCAATTGTTTCAATCTCCTTCAACACCAGCAGATTGTATTCTGCGATGTTATGTTCCAAGCGTTACTATAGATACCAACGGCCGATTAAGACACTTAAGTGCGTTTGCAAAATAATAGTCGCGACTTTTGAAGAGGCTGTTTGCTATATGCATTTAGGTTAGCGGGTCGCACGATTGATGTGCATGTTGACAATATGCTTTGTTGGGCTCACAGAGCCATTATCGATTGCTCGTCTGAATTTTATAGTGGTTTTGCCGCCGGCCCAGGTGACATCTATCGAAACCGTTTTCTTGTTCATTTTTATTTGGTCGCATGTGGTCTGAAAAAAAAGACCGACCATTGTGATGCGTTTATGTTTTGAAATCTGTGTGTTGGTCGCTTGTTGGCATAACAAACAGTTTATCGAATCTATATAGCTATTAACGTCGAGACGAATAATTTAGTTCAAACTTGTATCTTGTTATTAATTCTACTAGTCCATTGTGTATAGTAAACAGCGTTCCTTAAATTAAATATGTGTCTGTAACCTCAGGCGACCTAACTGTTTTATATGAATATGTCATTTTATATTTCAACACTGAAACAAATCCAGTCAAAAAGTTGGACTGAATCAAGCAATGGCTTAATTGGGCAAATATGGAACCATCTGACAACTGATTTATCCATATCCTGCTATATGATATATCTCTGTTTAATAGTTTAATAAAGGTATCATGCACCATGAGTCATATCACTTTCATCGCCACAAATGATATCACAGTCGATACACATATTGTGTAAATCTTCGTATCTCATCAGTAGATTTATCCTACTACAGCGGTGTGGTTCCGATTTCGAATAAATCGCTATTCATTCCAAGCTGTGTTGTTTCCTGATGATCCTGCTGACTTATCGTGGTTCACTCTCCTCTATGAGGTAATAACACGCATTTGAATGTATTGTAGATATTTTGCTTTGATACTTGACATGTTAATGTTAATAAAATTGTGTGTCCAGAATTTATGTATTTAAACGTTTTATAAATTATCATCCACGTCATAGCATATTAATTTCTAGCTATTTGTTTTAATTTAGATTGATTAAATGTTTTTAAGATTATAATGAAAAACAAACGTAAAGATATATCCGCAAGCATAGTATAGGTGGCGTTGTACTTTCGATCGCTCCAAGTATGTATGAAGCTATTGGTTTAACCAGGCAATACCAAATTTCGGTAAAATTGACACAGCAGCCCGTCCAAATTATACAGCAAATTGTTAGTTCCCACACTTTGTTCGTTGATTTATAGTGGTACATTCATTCACCTATCGGCATTTGTTTTTAAGATTTTTTAATCAGTAAAAGTAATTAATCTGCCGGAATGAATATTGAAAAAAAGAATGATGGAATTAGGTTTCAGTAAAAAACATCAACGGCTTAGGATTTAATCTGTGAAAACATTTATAAAATGTATTTGACGGATGAAAGTATACAAGTAAACTCGAACTTGAAAAGGAAATAGCTTATAAATTAGATATGTGACCTTGGTATTTCTCATTAGAGTTTTTCTCTTCCATGCCTTTAGCAATATTTAACGATTTTGTTTGCTTACTCGAACTCCGTGTACACGATGCGGACATCACCGTAATGAACAGCGTAGCGTATACATTTCCAGAATGTAATGAATAGCGTAGCGTAGCGTATACATTTTCAGAACGTAATGAACAGCGTAGCGTAGCGTATACATTTTCAGAATGTAATGAATAGCGTAGCGTAGCGTATACATTTTCAGAATGTAATGAACAGCGTAACGTAGCGTATACATTTTCAGAATGTAATGAACAGCGTAGCGTAGCGTAGCGTAGCGTATACATTTTCAGAATGTAATGAACAGCGTAGCGTAGCGTATACATTTTCAGAATGTAATAAACAGCGTAGCGAAGCCTATACATTTTCAGAATGTAATGAACAGCGTAGCGTTTACATTTTCAGGATGTTCAAAAACAAAACAAAAACAAAACAAGTTTATACATTTTTCAAGAAATTTGAATTTCTAGATTTATACTTTCTTTGATGTTGAAGGGAAAAACAAACATTTAGGATACCGAGCATGATAAATTGCGAATTAAATGCTATGATTACGTATAAGTCATTTTGACATTGCTATTCTAAAAAGGTAGACAAATTTCTATTACTACTGTCCTTGAATTTTCCACCAATCCTTGTTTTCATACTCAATCCGGAATGTGACAAAATTATTTAAATCATTTCAAAATTGAAATTTATTCAATTTGACCTTGGAGCGGAGCTACACCAGTATGTTTAAATATTCAACACAGACGTTTTGAAAATTTAATGAACAGTTGAACTATGTTTGCAAATTATACCCTTTTAGGCGTCATGTTATAATAATTAGTTTTACATTTTTTATTTTTATGCTGTGGTTTCTGTGTATTTCAATTAATCTGTACATATTTAATTTGAGGAACCTGTACCCTGACCTTTGACTCGTTAGTTACTCGTTAAATAGACAAAAACGAAAACAAACAAACAAACAAACAAACAAACAAACCGCGTATATTTATTTCGCCGAAACTTGTTTGAAGCATTGTGGTAATTTCAAAACATACGATAGTCACATGTGAATAAATGAGGAAACGATATATATCTCATTAGAATTGTTTATAAAATAATATATTTGTATAAAATAAAAATGAGAACGTCGGCATACAATATTGTTTGAATTACTTTTCAAAAAACAGTGATGCAACTGTGATGTGTTTTGAATAGATATACTATGCCTTACTGGACTGGAGACATTTACTGTTTAATAAAGTTGAAATTCGGCAAACATGAAGATGTTAGAAGTCTCATTCAAAGAACAGCAGGTTGAAATAGGGTCTGGCAGCCTAATCCCTTTTTATACATTATTACGATTTTCATTGAAAATGTTATTGATGTTATATTTCATGAACTTGAGAAAGTAACATAATTTGCAGGGATTGAATACAATTCATATAAGTTTTCATTTTTATTACTATTTTCCAGTAGATAATATGGCATGATTTATGCAATGTCACGCATCTCGTCCATTGTCTATCGATATTCCTTTTAGCTAGGGGTACAACAAATGTAAAAGAGAAATTTTACTTTGCACGGGAAGTAGAAATATGACAAGCTTATTCAGTTTTCAACGTTTAGGTGGAGACATGTTCACATTAAACTCCCGCACAATCATGTATGATAAGACTTATTTAAGAAATTGTATTTATATTCAGGAAAAATCAGTGGTAGTTAAATAAATACTTACGAATGAACCAAACTGTTTGAACACGTTGAAAAATAATAACCAAAATTATCATCTTATGGCAATCACAAAAAGTTGATGGTGTTGAATCTCCAATATAATAATATCTACAAAGCATTGCTAAACCTTTGACAGAAAATATTAGTTTTCCCAACTCGGCTACAACCGTAAGCCAAAAAAGTAAAAAAAAAAATGTGAATATTGTTAGCATTTCAGTAAACGCGCATTTGAAATGTATTCTATGTATTTTGCTTTGATACTTGACACGTGTAATGTTAACAGCTTTTTCAGGTTTGTTCATTTCGGAGAAATAAATTCGTTTCCTATATTTACATGCAATGTTTATGATCAATTGAACTATTTTACGAGTCAATACAAAGTTACTTACAAGATTGGATATATTCATATTACTTGGGCACATCCTTTATTAAATGTTGCTCTAACTGATGTGATTACTTAGAAAGCTGTATTGAGCTGTGCCGCCGTGGAACCAGGTTCTATCAGTTTAGTTGTTTACGCTGGGTTTCTCCAAATAATAGAAAATTTCGAGGGTAATGTAATATCTGGTTGATTTTCAAAATCCATTTATAGAATATTCCTACATAGAGGTACTGCATTTATTTACATGTATTGCACAGTCGTTTTAGGCTTGGAAATCCAAATTATTATAAATATTTTTCATTACCACACAATTTATGAAACCAAGTCACTGTGAAATTCAATGGATGAACTATTTCCATATATTAAATCGAAACAAAAATATGATAGCATTGAAGGACAGATTAAGTTTATCGCATTCAAAATCGCAAAACATGTATATAGATTTATATTCAACGCTTATAACTTTCATTCCATCATATATATATATATATATATATATATATATATACAAAAATCTGTCTGATATTACATTTTATCATTCTATTTTAAAATTGTTAATTATTAATCATTTCCAAGAACTGTTTTTACATGTGATATTCAAAACCTCAATATGTTTATGCATTTAAAAAGTGTTAAAACTACTATTCAATTACTTAAAGGAAACTCATATTATTGTATTTGCAGTCAAGGAATAACCTCCAAGTTATCGTGGCAAGTACACTTGGGTAGTCTGAAACAACTAGGAATTTGTCCAAGATAGTTCCAGAAGCATAGTACTTGGAGTTCGTTGTAGATGTCTCGCATGTTGACAGTTAACAGTGTAACTTTAAAAAAAAATATTTTATAGGTAATTCCCGAAAATTAAATACTGTTTTCTTGTAAGTTGTGCGGATTGTGGATCTGCTCCCTGATGTATCTAATGTATCAAGTGTGCCATCCCATTCTCATTGTTTGTTCCCCTCACATTAACAGGACTTGAGAATAATCAAGACTAGTATGAATTATTCAAACAAGGACAGGCGGTTCTTCAAGTGTACAATTAGAGGCGTTCTAAATAAGATTGGCGTAAATAATAATGATTAGTTCATTCTTTTGTGTGTGCGTGTGGTTTGAGTTAGACCTCCTCATCAGATTGTTGATTGTTTATAACACACTCAAGTTTAGTATGACCAAACTATTCCTACCTCCGCTGTCTAGTAGGGCGCAATACTATAATAACATAATGTTAGAGACATTATATGCTCCTACGATTTGAACGAAAAACGTAAAAATGCAAAAAACAAAACAAAACATCAACCACATTATTAATTCAAACTATTTGTACATATGACCCTTTTACTGAAAGCCTCATGTAAGCGCACACTTAAGTTTGAGACTTCATCGCACATAATTATATGGACACATTAACAATGATAATTAAAACATAAATCAACAGTAAACCATTTAAGGTAGCGAGACAATTATTTGTGTTGAAAATTACGATTTTCACATTTATTTATTAATTGATGAAATGCACTATAAACTTTCACGTGATAAAGTCAACATAACATAGAATGTCGTGTAAGTTGGTTAAAATGTATATTTTCTGAAGGGAAGTAAGGCAGCCTCAGTAGTGTTTTCCAAAATCAACAATACAGGTTTAATCTGTGTGCCTATAAGTTTCAAAGATAAACTCAAGACAAAGCAATGTTAGGATGTGTTATCAGTAGCTATCTGACACACAATGCGTGTTTCCAAACATTTGAGTGGTTTGTCTCCGCCTCTGTTTGTTTCACAGATTAGTCATTTGCATATGAATGTGTCAGACACAAGGTCACACAGCCACTGAAAAAAAATCATTTATTTTGGTGTTTTCATATGCCGAATTTATCCAATTATAACTATCCCATTCCTTTAATTTTTTGGTTTCCATTAGCCTTACACATTTGGGTGTCCCTACACATATTAAAACAGACCTTGGTGGGAAAACAAATTGATTGTGGTGATAAACAAGCTTGAAAATCTTTGCTGTTACTTCATGGACGTTTTCTGGGAGTTTATGTTTTTCAAAATACAAGGTCTTTAACAAAATATAACGTATACTTATTGTCGTCGGATTAACACCAAATTTTCACAGCTTTAAGGTGACAGTGAGAGGAATTTGAATGTGTCCAGACAAACTATTTTAACTGACCAGACACATTCAATTTACCAGACTATTGAACAACTAGGAAAAGTGAAACAAATACTTCTTATCACCAGCATAAATGCGTAATTATTTTTTTTACAGAAAAAGTCATTTTTCACCTTTGATTGAGTAACGCGTCGTAGAATGCAGATACAGGCATGCAAAATACACTTGTGAAAAGCTTGAAGTCTGGCGATTCTAAAAATATATACTTTCCTGGGTCTATTTGTAGTCATTTAGTCACAATTAGAAGATGAAAACAAGTATGCAAATAATAGTCCCGCTACCTTAATTTACTAGGGTATAGTATCGTGAATTTTGCGCCTGCTTTGTATGCGAATGATAACCGTACCAAATTTAGGTTTATTTTTTAAATAACAACATAATGTATTACGTAAAAGGTATGTTAAACAAGTCATGCATGGCACAGTCCCCGTGAGTTATCAATGTGTATGTATGAAGTTTGAATGTGATTGGTCCACGTATGTCTAAGATACAGGACCGGACGCACGGACGGACCCACATACGCGCGGACTCACGGACACACGGACGCACGGACGCACAAGGGCCAATCCGTAAGCTGCGCTTTTATTTTATATGAATTTATCAATGCGTTAAATTCCACAATCGTAAAATAGTATTTTCAATTGAATTAAGAATAATGCGTGCACGTTTTAAATCTGTCATAGCAAATTTGAATCATAACTATGTGGCATATGACAACATTGTGATTGGCAGTACTGATAGATAACCACTTAACAGTTTACAGACTATATCATAATTAATATCACCAATTACTACCAAGAATCAAAATATTGATTACGAAATGTTGCCAGCCCTATAGCGCAGTAAACACAATAGTTAATGATTAAATATACTGCGACTTTCTGAGAACTTACATAGTCAGTGTACGTCAGTTCACACTACCATTTTGTCTGCACAGATTATGGCAGATTCAATCCACGTAGACATCGAACGATGCAACTGCTGAACTAAACATACACAACTACGAAACACCTAACACGTCGACAACAGCTAGCGTCAGCTTAACTTATAAATCTCACGAAGAATAGATTCTTCTCAGTGATACTCGCAGACATGCAACTGTTACCTATACTTGGCAATGTAACATGACTAACTTAGACTGACAAATGACAAAATTGAAAAACAAAAATTCTATATGGCATCTGATAAATCAGCTTTTAATAAGCAGATAAGTCTGTTGTTATCCAAGAAAATTAGTCGCGCGATTCGCCAAGAGAGGTTCTCACACTGTTATATACGTATACATATGGCCAACGCATCGTCACTGAGTCATGCGATAAGACGTGATTTTTTATGCTCATCGCCTTCATTCGTGGCTCTGTAATCCTTAGGTTGCTTTCGAGAATGCATAATGTAGTACGTGCTGGTTATGGGATAAACTAAAACGTGATTGATATTTGTTAGTTGATTGCTAGGCCAAACCGCATTATCTTCAGCTTGTTGCTAAAGTGTTGAACACACATGCCTAGGCAATAAATTTAATAAATGAGTTATTTGCATAATTGTCTTTGTTGAATATTTCAGCAACAGATCACCGAAATGAAATATGGGAAACGGATTATTACGATCCATTAGGACATGATATAACGCCATTAATGGTATCAGGATATGTTGTCATTAAATGTAATCCCTTACATCATACGCATATGTTAGTTTCATGACGTTTGTTAGTGTGTTGCGAATACAACGAGAGTAGAATCCACAAACTTCCCGGTGCTGGGCGGACACGCTAAGTCAAATATCAAGCGTTGAGTATTCGCACAGTGAATAATCCAATCTTTAGTCTATAGCTATCCCACTCAAATATGTCAAGCTATATTGTAAATAAAGATGGACTTCAGCTACAAGTGTCTATAATACGTATTACAATCTGTCTAGGAAATTCACCCTCATTTGTGTTCAGAAACGAAAGGATATTGTATATGACCTACCTGTTGCAGTGATATAACTATGGGACACATGGCTTTGCCGAATATCCAATGTCCTTTCATAATTGTAGGGAATGTAAACGGCATACAAAATATACCCATCGTCAGATCAGCCAGAGACAAATTAATCAGGAAAATATTCAAGTCTGTCCATGTCCGTGTACCAAACGTTAAAACACATATGACAATTAGATTGCCGACGATAATTAGGGTGATGGTGACGATAAAACCGATCGTCATGAGTATTTGCTCTATTCGATGTACAGCCAGGTCTTCTGCAGTGTAGAATTCGTAGTTAGAGATATTGAGAAACTGTTTGAACCATTGAATCAGTTCTTCATAATCCATGTCGCTTATTTCACTCGGCAGAGCGAAGACTGGTTCTTCAGTCGTCTCCATCGTAGGTTCTGAACATACAGCACCGCTGAAAAAAACACAAAGACTGTATGTTTCGGCGCATGCATCACTCGTCACACTGCATAATGTATATGAAGCAGGTGAGTCTTCCAATCGCCTTGATCCTGACTGTAATGCGCTGAATTACCCACGACGAGACGATTGGTCTACAGTGCTTGTGATGAAGCTCTATAACAACACCACACAGAACAACATACATTTATTACTAGATATTTCAAATGCTCAAAATATCGAAACTGCTCCGAATTAGGAGTATGAATCAAATGACGCATTTAGAAAACAATTCTAGAGAGAACTAGACATAACGTAGTGTCAACAAATAATAGTTTTGATTTATGTTTGTAATTATGGTTTGAGAACATAAGGTGTTTAATTATTTGTATTATTAAGTTATATTCAAATTTTTTCAAATATGCGATACTGCGTTCTACATACGTTAGTTAGAAACAAAGATAACATTATAATAGAAATGTTGATTCGAGTCAACGACGTATTTAGAAACATATACTTACTAGAACACGCTGAAACAGATCATGCTTTCTCAAAACACGTTGTGTTAGTTAAGCTGGACGAAGATAATATCCTTTAATTCAGTTCACATTCACATTAAAATATATTTTTCTCCTTCGTGCCGTGTATTTACTTTGGATTTCTATAACTGATCATTTATAAGGTATGAAGAGAATTAGATTCTACCCTTGCGACTCACCTGCAAGAATAGTTTTTACTATTTTCGATTACAACTTCTTTTACTACATAATTATGAGCATGTATTTACACCATAATTATATTGCTAAATCGCATGATAGATCACTGATTACATTTCAGCTTATAAATATCTGTATTTCACGCATGCTCAGTCCGTGAATTTCAATTACATGCAGGAAAATCGTATTAGGAATGTAGTTAAAGGTACGTAAAACCAGAGACCTGAGGAAAAACATATATGAGGCTTCATGACTACTTAGTCAATTGTATAATGTGCCTTACCTCGTCACACAGATTTTTTTATAGTTAAATGGGGAGTAGATGGCATCGGGTTGCGTCTAGGTCTCCAGGAGGCACCATCTTTTGAAATCCAATACAACGAAATAAATGTTTACATTTTAGAAATTATTGCCCCTGAGGTGCATTTGGTGGCCATTCGTGTATTTAATTTCCAACACAACAATAGCGAAGTGACTGAAAATATTTATAAGAAGTGACTGAGAATACGAATCTAATGACGGTGAATTATGATATATTAAACACCAATTGTTCAAACCGAAAATGAAATTGGCCTCCAATTTCCCAATTTTCAATTTCGCAGCAGGTGTGTTATAGAAAGTTCGTTCAGACCACAAAGACGCCGATGATAAAATGTAAGCGTGCGAAAAGTAAACGGCGCGTTTTATGCTAATTAGTCAGAAGTGTAGATCATAATATCATTGATTCATACTTTAATTACAAAATTATTTATTCATGGGGCGGAGTTTCGTCACAGAACCAAATACGTTACTAAGACGTAATTCTCATAGGTCCCTGCGAGCGGATTATGGAACGCCAATTATAGAACGCTTATGCAACACTAGTGAAAACACCTAAACTCAAGTATGGAACAATCCTGAACAATAAAATTTATATATGTTGTAGGGGTAATCTTGTTATACTATTTAAGACAGTCTGAACAACTAGCCCAAATTATATAGTGTGTCCCTGAATCGATAATAATGAAATGTACCAGAGTGTGTGAAATTGTGGCGCCTCTTCGACCAGGGATATGGATGGGCGTGGTTTCAATGCCAAATTCCAACTTTTAACCAATAACAAATAGATAATTTCGTAATTAAAGTATAAACTGAAGATATTATTATTCCCACGCTTACATTTTATCTATCGGTGTCTTTGTGGTCTGGGCGAACTGTTCATAACAGACCTGCTGCGAAATTGATAATTGAAAAATTGGAAGCAAATTTCCAAATATTATTTTCAGGTTGCGTTCAATATAACATAATTATTTTCAGTGCTATTGTTGTGATGAAAAATGAAATAAACGAATAGCCACCAAATGCACCTCAGGGGGCGTCAATTTTAAAAGTGTAAATGTTTGTTGTAATAACTAAATAAAACAACAAAATATTAGTGCTTTTGAAAACCTGTGCATTGTTTTCAGCATTTGGAATTCGACACTTTGCCCCAATCTCAAGGTTAGTTAACGTATTGTACAATAGAATAAACGAATGGCAAACATATGCAACGGATTTGCCATGTTTAGTGGCTAAACGTTTCTCTGACGGCCTCTCTCTAACGATTTCATGTGCATTTTCCAATGACAGCGTGCGTCGTGTGTCATAATTTTCTACGGTTCTCTCACGTGGTCGGTTTCAGCAAAATAGCGACTACTCAATCTTTTGTTTTCACATCACATAACATTTGTTCTTATCCCTGTGTCTAAAATTGTTTATAAAACAATATTTCAGTAAGATTTAGTCTTTATGTGGTTGTTCTTGAACAAAAAAAATGTTCAAAATCACATCTATTCCCGATATATAAAAAAAATAAATAAATAAATAAATAAATAAATTGTTGGGATGATGTGGTTTAATTTTTAAATAAACGCATCAAAGTCTTTT
Organism: Saccoglossus kowalevskii; assembly: GCF_978046115.1. Taxonomy (NCBI): domain Eukaryota; kingdom Metazoa; phylum Hemichordata; class Enteropneusta; family Harrimaniidae; genus Saccoglossus; species Saccoglossus kowalevskii. The sequence goes on from NC_140659.1 coordinate 21,890,262, forward strand.
TCAAGATCACCGACAACCAAAAGTTAACTTTAAATTCTTCGTTTCATAGTTTTTGATCAATGTGTTTAGTGTATGATTTACAGTTCATTATTTGCTTCTAAAACCACCTATGTTTGGATGTTTTTTTATTTTTTCAGGATGATTTGAAATGATTGATAACCACGCTGTAAAAAGTTTGCTATAACATGTTTTTCACTGATATGACGTTATTTGTATCTAATGGCATGTTGTAATATTTCATGTATTGGTGTTATTACACTGGTATTTCATAAACGAGGGTAAGTGCCTGTGTCCGGTATATGATTACATGTTTTTTGAAGTGCTTTCGAATTCTTCATGTAATGTTCGCATGATTTAAGAAATAGGTTGGAATACCATCTGAACCAGTGGCTTTGTTATTATTTTTATTTTTGAGGGTCAAATGCAGCATCTTGAATAAGTAGGTTTCCCACTGTATGATTCGACAATAGAAAAAAATTGCCTAGAAATATGAAAAATGATGAAGTGTTTCACAATAATACAGCTAACGATTGGGTTATTTCTATATGATAAATATTTAATATATCTTTATTGCCCTTGCTGGTTCATCATTTCATTTAGCGGTAATAATTATTGATGTATAGAGTGTGCTGGCGGCGTTTAATCTCTCATCCCTATTATGTTTATTTTTTTCCAATTTACCGTGGAAATGAGATCGCAAATGCCAAAAATCAAATAAATGTTATTACACTGAGGGGGCTTGTTCAACAATTAGTCGTGCGCTAATAACAATTCCACATATAAAGACGAAGCACAAGAGACGAGAACCTTACAACTGCAGTGTGTAAGTAATTGGTCTCATTCTACATCTAATGAAACTTTTATTAGAAAACAGACGGTTATGGAACGTGATAATCGATGTTCATGTTGTTCACGCTCATGACCGTGGCGGGAGAGTAGCTTTACATATCAATTCATAATGTCAATGCCACGTTATTTCCAAGTAGGACAGAAATATCCAGCCATTGGAATACAATTTAGCCTTTTTCACCTTTATTTACAGAGCTTTATTTGTTTCTGACTGCTCTGTGCGTAGGCGGAGTTGATCTTTCGCTGTTGTGTATATATCCGAAAACCTGTTCTTTATATATTATCCCGCAGGATAATTCTTGTACCGTAAGGTAAGTTGATATCTGGAAATCAATTTGGTATACGCATATCCATTAAATGACCTACGAGTATATGGGTGTAGACGTAATTTTACTGATGCTTATGGCGAATGTAATGAGTTTTTGTAATGCAGTAGACATTTCATCGAACATTGTTTCACGTATTAAATCTATGCGGTGTAACAGATGATACAGGCTTTGCGTGTTATGGCAGGACATACATTGTGATTAACATTTTCACATGTTGATAAATTAATCAAAATAAACAACCTTTTACGTAAAAATCTATTATAATTTACTATGAATTTCAAATTTGTATATATATTTTAAAGGAAAATTTTTATTTTCCATCTCAAATGCGATATCTGCTACTTGTCTCAATCTTACTTATATCCCACTTTCTGCTGTTACGATCAGATGTCAAACTGACATGAATGATCTTGTTTATAACATCTCTTAAAGCGGGAGCGTCGTCACCTGCGCACGCGCGGGAATTGAGTCCCAAGCTACGATAACAACACACGCTAAAAACGCAAAGGCTCATGGGTAGACGCTTGTTTGTAAACAATGACACGCTATGGCCGTCTGACGCATGCGCAGGTGACGACACCCCCGCCATAATGTTTCATTATCTGAATATATTATTTTCCAAACATAGTCAAATGATCTGTGCACAGTTTGGGATATGATGTTCATGGACAGTGGAGAGTTATTGAGAACGTGTGTTTGCGGAACATATGTAAAACATACTTTCAAATCATATCACTACTCAAAAGACAAAATATGATTGTCACTACTTTTTATTATTTCAGGAACGTTAACAACCTAACAGAAAAAACACCACGATGAGAAAAGCTCTCAGAAATACTAGAATGACGACTCATGTTGCACACAAGGCTAACAAATGTTGTTCAAATCTGGTCTATTAAAACATGACCATGGGTATGGACAATGCATAATGCATCAGTAAATATTGATAGTTGACATTTGACATTTCGCCATTTGACCTTTAAGGAGCACTGACTGACTAAATACGTGGTTACCCCGTGTTTCATAATGACAGCACTTTTCGATCGATTTGAAAAATAAGTATACCTATAGCTTTAGGTGTTAACCATCCTAATAGGCTTGCCATCAAGGTAAACGTGTGAAAAAATATATAGCTTATACATACTGCGGGTGTTATTGGAAATAATGTCGTGCGCTTCTGTGTATTTACTGGCATAAATTGACTAAGAACGTTCAAACCAAACATAGCAAACATTGTTACTGTACATGACACTTAAAAAGAAGCAACTAAAGTTTTACATTAATAAATACTCAGATCGTTCATATAAATATTAAAAATCACGGAAGATAAAAAATACCGTTCCATTACTTGCTACTCCTGGATATTAATAGCATTAAACACCTGATCCCCGATACACGCAGAATAACTGGGTACGATACCAAACATGTAAAGGTCTTACAACACACACAGGAACGTTACGCTCTATAAGTTCACAGAAATCTAATGATTTATGCGATTGAGTGCTTTCGATGTGTCCATGAAACATACCATAACTTGTGCGTTCTAACAATTGTAGTCAAGCAATTCTTTATTTTCATATAAGCACCTAACCATAAAGTGATTAGATTTGAACGCGAACTGAAAGTCCTAGTTCTCAATAAAAAAGCAGAACAGCAGGTTCTGAAGCTATTTCCCCACAATTTAAATGTGATAGCAAAGAGAGCAATAATAGTTTTTATTAAATCATCAGGAAGATAATTACGAATTTTCATAGACGAAAAACACATCAAGAGCATATTTTAGATGTTCAACTGCAAATCCATCCGATTTGACAGATTTACTGCACATCATCTTACATATATCATCATAACGTTCGGTGCATGCGCATTCATACTATTCTGGATCTCGATTTTCTCTAATGCGTTCTGAACAGACTCTTTTCATTATTGCTGACAAAATTCCCGAAAAATCTTTCCACATCGGCAACATTTTCGTGTGACCGAAACAGTCTTCAATACCATTTGGCGTTGGCAATTTTTTTTTGCAGCCGCTAGAATTCATCAAACATATTTTTAAGTAACTACATCCACCCTAATTCGATCGAAGTGTTATTTCGAACTACGAACGCGTCCTGTGCATCATGTCATAGGTAGAACCATTTTGAGGTTTACTGCAAATTATGTTTCAATACGTTCAATTTCATTATCGCATTCAATTAAATAACACTATTGTTATAGTAATGCATTGTTTGTTAATTGCATTTCCCTATTTGTATATAATAAAATAAAATATAAGTGTTTTGATGTATTTAAAATGTTTTTTTTTTAATAAGTTTCACTTGTGGTAAACACTGTGTAGCTATCGCTCTCTAAGTACAAAAACAACACACAAAAAAACAGAAACTTAATTTAAGGGCTCCGAGAGCCCATTAACGTGCATCTATACCATAAATATAATGATCATAGACTGAAAAATTTTACTGATATCGCTTCATACAATGTTGGGCAATATCTTGTCCGTGTTTTGTTCTCACAAACTATTTCGCATATTCGGAAAAAGATTCTATATTCATAATACGCTGAGAAAAGTATCTTGTTTCATCATTTGTTTATCTGTGTTTGAACAGAACGGAACATGCTTTTTGAGAATGTCCCAGAGTATAATTGAAACATCGTCTTGTATTCTATAGATTGTGCAATGATTGTACGGCTCTGGGCGGAATCAAAGATATGTGGTCGAGGCAGTTTGTTCTTCGTGACACTCCTCCGTTTGCTGAAACGTGTCGATCTGGTGATCATTATTGCCTCGATCTGAGTTACCTGCGTCCGCCTCAGGCTCGTTTACGGTATATGGCTCATCTATGTTTTTAGTGCGCATGGCATTCTTTTTCTGTGTCTGAAATAGAGATTAGCGACAATGAGTATATGATACAAAATGTGTGAGGGATCAATTATAGAGAAGGTCCAAAACGTGTAGTAGACAAGCATTAATGCACTTGTACAGCAAGAACTACTAACATGACAGCCAATGATTTTTCATAACCGTTGACTACAATGAAAAGCTACACTCCCAGAATATGACCACACTGAATACAGCATAGACGTTACATACAACCATAGACCTTAGAAAATAGGGACATGCTACTGTGGGTATCCCTTTCATGTAACCTTAGTTATAATCCTCTACCCACTTAACACCTTAGTGAAACTGACAATAAAGCTCTGTCAACATCACTGTTACATCCTCTCCTTTTACATAAGCCAAACATGGCTGCAGGGAGTAGCAACACAAAATGAGCTAACTTTGTGGTTATAATATAATCAGAAAAATTACATTTGATTAAAACTGAATAGCCAAGCCCATTCTATTGATACGAGTGAAACTAAAAATTGCAAAGTTAACAGTTTTTATTTCACTATGAAAACAGAAAAGGGAAATAAAAATGGTCAGTTTTCTCTACAAGAAAACAAAACTGCCTAAACGTAAACAATGACCTGTCAAAATTTGTGTCATTATAACAAGTGGATTTTTCATCATATTTAGAGCAGATATAGCATAGTGCACTCGTTATACACTGACAAATGTGAATATTGGCACAGCATAACTTATCAAACATATAAAAAAGCGTAGAAAGGTAAGAACTAAAACTGTTTCAGATGTATAGGTATATATTAATCTGATTAACCTGTACAGGGGATTATAACCCACGTTGCACACAGGAAACTGGATTTTCTTTTGTCTTAGACAAAAGTTGCATGTCCCTGTTTTCTAAGGTCTAAGATACAACGAACTATTATCGTGCGGTAGGTACTGGGGAACACAAACTTCATTACTGAATACAACATAATCGTTACTTGCAATGAATGTACGGTAACTACTCGTACAGCATATGACCTGAATAATCACACACAGCACAGGCGTTACGTGTAATTAAGGTGCATGTAGTAACTTACATCAAATATGACCTGAATAACCTCGCCGAATATAGCTTAATTGTTACGTGCAATGGACTTTTAATGTTGCCACTTTCACAGGTTTTCGATCTTAAATAACTACATCAAATAAAACTTAGCCGTTATGTGGAATGATCTATTAAAGTATCTACTTACACGGAATACAACGTGCATAACCACATTGAGTGCCGCGTAAACAAGGAATACACTCATAAGGGCCTGTGAATAAACAGTAACACAGTTCATTGGTTAAACAGTGGCGTGTATGCAAATGAGATGAAACGTACAATGAATCCTTTACCACGTACACATAGTTGAGTATCATTACAAGACGTATAATCGAGACACATAGTAACTGTTATTGCATAGCCGGCCATATTACTACGGGTGACCGATACAATCGCCGCAATGCCTTCGTGCGTACTTTGCAGTATTCTCGATATAATCTTATTATAATACATTTCTCCCTACTTGAAATAACGACGTAATAATATAAGAACGTTTGCGTTCAGTGACGTAGCATTATTTCCGCTAAGGCTATTTGAAAAGTCTTCGGAAAGAATCCCGAAACCAGCCTAGATTGCTTTGTGTTATTTACAGTCATTGGGTAATTTCATTTACAAGTATACTTATTTTGTACATGCCTGGATTTCATGGGATATTAGTAATATAAAACTTGCTGATCTCATTTTATTCCATGCGTTAGAAAAAGAAGAATGCACACGTAATGCATCGTTAACACCAAAAATACGTAGTTATTTGAGCGTCAAAACAAACATATGTTGCCTCAGTGAGAAAGATAGCATTGTTTTTATGTACTCTCAGCGGCAAAGACAATTCAGGCTTCACGTTCTCTCAGTTAAACAAAAGAGTAAAGACAACGCTGTCGCCGCATTCCCTCAATATTACAGACAACTCGGTCGTCTCGTGTTGTACTAACACAACCAAACCACGCAGCAAGCTAAGTTAGATCTCTACAGTCGATTTAAAGGGTATTGTGTTTCTCTGGAAAACAAGGGGTATAAAATAAAACTAGCACAGATCATGAATACTTGACACGCGACATATGACTTGTTTTGTGACTATACAATGCTGGACCAGCGACAGTTGATACCCCACTTGCCAGACACTTCTATAAAGTATTCACGATGAATTTAGCGTACTGTCTATAAATGCGCGAGTAGTTCCGATATAAATTGTATGCAAGTTGCACATGACATCATCTACAACGTTTTAATATAAACTAGCAGACTGTCGACTGAGATAGCTCCGCTTTTAGCAATGCACATTTCAATTAAAGAACTGTAGATATCATTAGAAAATTTACAATATGTATAGTAGTAACTTGAAAGCAATCAGACTTGCTGTTTTCAACACAAATTTAAAAATATAACTTTTTATCAAAAATATTCATTAAAAACTAGATAATTGACGAACATCTCATCTCGAAATGAACAAATCTGGGAGAGGTCCACCTGTAGTAGCTATGTAGTGTGTATAATATCAAAGCAATTAGGTTTTTAACAAGTAGCCGAAAATATCACTTTTTACCAAAAATGACAAAAATATTCATGAAAATTAGAGAATTAAAGATATCATTACAAAATGAACAAATCTGAGAGAAGTCCACATGTAGTACTTACATATGTAACATCTAAGCAATCGAACTTTCGGTTTTTAACAAGAAGTCGAAAATATAACTTTTTACCAAAAATTACAAAAATATTCATGAAAATTAGAGAATTAAAGATATCATCACGGAATGAACAAATCTGAGAGAGGTCCACATGTAGTACTTACATAAGCAATATCTAAGCAATCGGACTTGCGTTTTTTTTTTACAAGAAGTCAAAAATATAACTTTTTACCATATCCACACGAAATGAACAAGTCTGAGAGAGAACCACCCAAGGTACCTTCCTAGAAAGTTTCACAGCTATACAGTTTGTGGTTTTTATGAAGAAGTCGAAAATGTAAAGTTGACGACGACGACGGAAACGGCAAACGACGGACAATCAGTAATACTATAAGCTCCGCTCGACTTCGTCGACAGCGGAGCTGAAAAGTTACTTGTGAACCCCCAAAAAAATGTTCGTTTTTCAGATATTCAAGTAACACGAGGTAACAACTGCTAATTTAAAGAAAGCAACAATCGAAAAGCTCCAAGCTGTGTTTTGCATTATTTACGGTGCTGTAAAACTAGGTGTGAAAAGTACGCTCATCACGCGTGGGCGACATGTACCGGTATACATATTGTATGTCTTTATCTATTAAGTTTACCTCAACGATACTCACGAGGCCAATCATGTAGTTGACGTGGTATTCAAATATTTCACTCGTCACCCTCTCGAAAATTCAATAAATGTTTTATACTTACGATGCTAATATAGTCGGCGTTAATGGGTGACGATTTGAAACATACACAGAATAGCAAAAAGCTGTAGAAGACAAGTATGTTTTAAATTAATATTAAAATTATATAAAAAAACAAAAACAAACAAAAACAGTTTTTATTTCAACTCTTATCAAAACATTGATGAATCCAGACATACCTTATACTAGGGTAGATCATTAGTTTGGCGATTATAAACTTGTGTTCTACACCTCGATACCGATGTTCAAGATGCTTTTCACTAAAACAAAATAATAATTTGAAATAATTAAGTGTCGAATAGGTGATGTTCACGGAAAGTCCCATGGATCCAGAGAATTGGCAGAGGTTGGAAATAAATATTGGAAATGTACTTATTTATCAAGATATGCAAATGAAATTCAAATGAGTAGACATGTTGTATATCCCGTACTCACCTTTGCCGGCACGCCGCCAGGTACATGAATAGTTGAAATAAACTAGCAACGAAGATGACAAAACAATTTATTTGGGTAACAACATTTTCGGCCCGATCGTCTGTCTTTGGGGAAAAAACAAACAAAACAGTGTGACAAAAATACTGACGAATGTTTAGTTAGTAAATATGCGTTGAATTAATTGCACCCTGTATGACAAATCCCAATATTTTGATCAGCTTTGGCGACGATTTTTTTCGTTGATATCCAACAGATGAAATTGTTGTTGATTATCCTATCTCACTACATGACATGTTTATTTCCAACACATGTTTAATAAACAATCGGACTGATTATTAATACTACATAAAAATCGTATACGGAAGAATGCTACCTCTAAAATAAGTACGCACATAACTAAACATGAACCGGAATAAATGATTAATAGCTTATGCATACTTTGAATCTTTGTACATACTTTTAACGTTATATACAAACAACTTTTAATTGGCAGAATTACAGGGCGTATAATATTAAAATTTACATATAAATTAAATTAAACAGTTACTGGTGTTACTGAAGTTCAATATTCAGTTTCGATAACTCGATAAATAGGAACATCGTAATTCTGTCGTTGTATGTAGACATTTTGTTTTGTTCTCGTAAAGAAATAGCACTAACGAAATCAAGGTCACCGGATTTCATTATTGAATATAATGTTTGTTATTCACCACGCGACAGCATTCTGTCAAATTCAAAGTGGCAATCATGAATATGAGGTTTATTAACCAGTGTTCCATACTTGAAGTTAAACAAGCCGATTTGCGATCCACTAGGGGATCCAAAAATCATTATGTTGGCCGTTGCCATGGCACCAGTAAGACGTGTTATTTTTTATAAATTGTCACGACCTACAGGTGTGACCAACCTATCAAGTTTTAACAAACAAACAAAATCACAGAAAATACGAGCCGACAGGCGCACAGATATACTGGTAGGCTGAAATGCTTTCCGCTAGGACTCAGACAATACCTGCATTGAACTCATAGAATGCTTTATAGACTCGAACGCTTGATTAACCAAGTGTTTAAATATTTTCAGGTTTCAGGTTTGCGGGCGTTGCCATGACACAAGTAGGCAACTTTTTTTTCCATGTGAACTGCCTGTCAAGTTTGTGCCAAAAATCTACTATTAACAACATCGTATTGTTCCTCTTAAATATATTTGAAATTAATTTGTCCTATATTCAGGCATTTTGATACGCAATCAATATTTTAAAACGAATATAATTACAACATATTCATTTTAAATACTATGATTCATCGAAAACAGCGGGAGTAAATTCTGTAAATGTTTGAACTATGTTTGAAACCTAAAGATACACCACTATTAATGATGTTTTTTGTCGATTAATTCGGGTATTCATACATGTATTCCTACTCAGTAAAACGTCACTAAAATGCAATCGTATTTATACACGTTTATATTGTGATTTTCCACTAATAAACGACATCAAAGCTTAGTTCAGAGAACGGCCCAGTGCCTTCATCAATAAAATAAATCAGGCGAATTTTGCTCTGATGACCTATGAGTTACAAAGGATGAAGCATACTTTATAATACATGTAAACGACTGGCAAGGGAAATTTATGATGTTTATTTAAATTTGCCAGGCTGAGAAAGGTGAAGGGCTACGAAATAAAAGCTGTATTGATGACCACCTCGCTGTAGTTGTCTCAATTTATAAATATTTAGGGGTAATTGTGGAATCCGGATTGGTGTTGCTAGCAACGGGTTACAGTGGATGAAATGTACGTTATAACATATGTAAACAACAGGCAGTGCAAATTAATGATGTTAAATACAATAAATACAGTATAAATGACCACAGCCTTGTAGTTATCTCAGTTTATAAATATTTAGGGGAAATTTCTGTATATAGTTGTGAATACAAACTCGTGGTAAGTGCTAAAGTCATTGATGCTAACGCGTTTGAGATTTATTGATTAAAACATAATTGCGAGCTGTTATGTCGGACATTTCTTCACCTATCCAATATATGTTTTAGGACTGTTATACTCAATTTTGTCATGCATTAAAAGTATCGGGAATCGTTTGATTGTTATCATCTATATATCTATTTGTTATTTTGTGTAGATTGTCAATGGCAAGGTTTTAATAGTTACGCTATGTTTTTTTCTTTCAATTGGATACCATGCCGAACAATTTGTTCTATTAAAATACAGCGCTCGTAAACATGTGGTGAGGATACGCCTAATGATCTGGTGAGAAACACATATTTGCGATTAACAGTGACTACATCCATAGACATTGCCACGATATTACTTTTTACCGCCGAAAGCAAGTGTCTTGGAGGAGCAGATCTTGTGATACAAGAAATTTAATATAGCGTTCCGTTAGTATTACGTCATTGAAATTAATTCGGTATTCAACCGTTTAATCAGACATTCACATAAATGCAATTTCCTTGTACAATCGTGTATATCCGAATACACCAATCTAGTATAGCTCATTGAATTAATTTTCATCGTATAATGTTATTGATTTTAGCAGTTTGACGTCATATACGATTGAATGGAGATTAAATAAGTCGATTTTGTGTGACTGAGTTGAAAGTAGTTCTGTGACACTGACAATCCAATAGATGTGTTTTATGTTTCAGGCTGGGACGTTGACAAATCCATACTGGTTTGTTCCGCCCGTTTTGCCGAGTAATGGTAACATTTGAATACCAATTATCGTTATATTAATATTTATACATCCTTGTAACAACAAAAACTCATTTCCGAATTTTGCCGAGTGGCTGTCCGATTTAAAACTGACTTACATTATCGGCATATACTGCGATCAGTTTGAAAGTGAATGGTAACAATCCAACAAACATGACGCTCTGAAAATCAATGAAAACATATTAACATTTTATCGGCTATACGGTATCATGATCGTGGTTAGCATAGAATGTAAAAGCGCGGTGGTCGTCGCGCAGCGCGTGTTCGATTTTCATGTAAATAAACAATGTATTTTACACGCGTTGTATACGTCGCTATGAGTCCCATATCGAACAGGACGCGGCGCGACGACCGCCGTCCTTTAAGTAACAATGCGGGCATGTTAGTATTACCACATGTACAACGCATCACCAATGTGACACAGCTCATTGGAGATTTTTGATATCGAACACGATATATCCCACACACTGTCGCTGATTGCGACCGGAGGTCGATGGCCTATATTGCTCATTTGTTGACTTGCCACTATTCTACAACGCTCAGATTCCCGTTCTTAGGGTACCGGATACGGATTTTTAATGGATGTGAAAAGAATAGAGTTACTTAGTAAAAAGGTTACAAATGTGTGCCTGAAAACGTCCTCAGGGAACGGAACTCGAATTGCTATACTTACTATCTTGTTGAGGGCGCTCATCAAGCGGCTAACGCTATGTACAAACTGAAAAAAAAACAAGAAATACGTGTTACTTGTAAATCATGATTATCAAGTATACAATTGTTTACTTTAAATTGCAAATTTGGGATGTAACGACGCGATGTCCAGCCTTGAAACACAAATTAAGAAGCGTAATTTAGTAAATAACGTTCATTCACAAAATAATGATGTCTCATGATGACATTGATAGATGGCGTAAGCTATTAAGGTGTGCGTGATTGATCCACGGTACAATCTTGTAGGGATTTATACGGTATCTTAGTCACTCAGTCACGTCTCAACGCTTCTTTTCACACCAATAAACAGATCATTCGTTCTGCTAAACCACAGCAAAATGATTTGGCAGAAAAAAAACGACGAATAATAACGAGTCTCTGTGGGTCGAACGGTATATCTGTAGAGCTGTGGGATCACTATTATATTATTTCAATTCAGGTAGTTTAATTGGAAAAAAAAAACGCATTCTGGATACTGATTTTTCGATAGATATGGATTTAATAACAATGTATGCTATTCAAATTTTGAAATTCATAGCGTATATTTTGTTGTCGCAGTTGAATAGTCGGCCGTTTTTTTTTTTTTTTTTTGATATTTTAAATAAAGAACAAATGATATAGAACAGAGACAGAGGCAGGATTTGTAGGGTTGTGTGTGTGTGTGTGTGGGGGGGGGGGGGTAGTTTTACCTCACTGGTCAGTTCTGGCCTATACAATGATGCCATTAGCGGGTTGCATTATGGGATACACGTGTATGTTTAACGAGAGTTGTAGTGAGACGCATCCCATGTAACACCGCTCTGCATACAGCAATACAAGGTTATCGTGTGCCACAACTACCTCCATGTCAACCTTGGGCACACTGAACGCGCGGGTGAACGCAGTGCTTTTCAGCGCTACCAGAATTATTACAGGTTTGGCCTCACGACTTACTCGTGTCGGTTTTCAGTTTTATTGGACATGTCCTGGGTACGACGTTAAAATTGCATCCGGTTGTGGAGCCCATGGACGTGGTAGAATGAGGTTACCCTTTGCCACAACTACCTCCAGGTCACCCTTGGGCAAGGTGTAGCACATGTGAGCCTTGGGTGCCAACTTCCCACATAACAAGTTTGGTTGACGTCAGTAAGAGCATACGGTCGTAAAACCTTGCACCAACTCAACCTCACGTGTGAGGTATTACCTATTAAAGCCAACGTTTACGTTTATTTAAATATGTATTCATGTGTCCTGGGCAGGATTTTAAACTACATCCGGTTGTGGAGTCTATGGACGTGGTAGAATGAGGTTACCCTTTGCCACAACTACCTCCAGGTCACCCTTGGGCAAGGTGTAGCACCTGTGAGCCTTGGGTGCCAACTTCCCACATAACAAGTTTGGTTGACGTCAGTAAGGGCATACGGTCGTAATACTCCTGCACAAACAGATCCGCATAGGTGGTCAATTTTTCATGTAAATATGTATATATTAGTTTCAGTTGTTCTTAGCATTTGGCATGGGGGATCGTAACCTCTTGCGATGAGAACCAGTGTGACTGGCCTGCCAACGGGATGCTAAGGATTTCATTGGAAAAGTTATCAGTTACATCCGTTAATGTAATTTCGTTTTACATACTCGTAAATCAAAAATCACAATACGTCACATGTTCATATCACTATCTGCTGTGGTACAATTACGGTACTTACCACGAACACTGAATGGTGGTTGAACCAGAGTAAACCTGCAATTATTGATGGTACGATTTAGAGTTCATATGACGTAATATGCTACACTGCTATGCAGACACATTATTTAATACGACGCAAAAAACAGACAACATATTATCACAATAAAACACGAAACATTACGTAACTAATTGACCATGGACTATTAGTGTATACTAAGAACGAATTACTATAAAGATGTACGTAAGTGTTGGATCAACTCCTGCCTCATTGCCTGTTTGAGTTATTACGAGTGTGTGTCTACCGCCCCCCCCCTTCCTTCGAGTCCTGGCGCGTGTATAAAGGGACCGCTCTAGAGGCCATGAAAGTTACTTTTTCAATATAGAAATTAGAAACAAATATTTATATTTACCGACAGTGATGAAAATCGCAAGGTAGCACAGGTAGATATGTACGTTATCACGGAGGGCTTCCTTTAGATCATCCGTTTCATCCTGTGGAGGTACGGCTACGGCTGAAGTGCTATCGATGTAGACATATGATTATTGAATTGTTAGGACACAAACCTGTGTACATTTATAATATGGAATTAGATGACCAATGGCCTATGCTAATATATTGTGTCATAAATTACAGATGGCTTGGGAATAACAGGGAAACTAGACATGACAAAACAATTCTGATCAAACAGCAAGAGACGACCATGCACGATGTTCCTTTTAAGGTAGAGAATGAATAAGTCATTCAACAACATTATTAATTTTTGGAATTTGAAAGAAAAAAAATCAACCAACGTCTTCACACTGATTCTTGGGTTTGTAGGAAAACAGCCTTAGTGGATCATCACTACGATCATCACTCACAGATGGTAGAAATACTAGTGTCGCAAATTACAGGATAAATCCCAATTTCCAGGATTCTTCTGGGATAAAGTCCCACCAGAGAATATCGGATCGTAGGCAATGGCTGATTTAAAACCTACCGCGCAAACAATATATAAATATATATATTTGAGGAAAATTCTACATAAATTGATGATCCCTTTTTCAAACAGAAAATAAAAGTCCGAGATTATGTAATAACTGTGTTGAAAGCAGTATACGTGCACATGTGCGTGGGCGTTGGCTTTACGGAGTTGGTAATCACCGTTTTCGTGGACTTTGCATTTGAAATTGTGACACCACGACTTAATACACACATGATGCACGAGGATCAACTTATGAATATTCATGTTCTAACTCAAAACGTCAGATAGCCTCAAAAATAATGATTGGTCTCCAGTTGTGTGAGCTTTATGCTCAATCCCGATCTTTGTAAATTCAGTTTAGCATAGCACAACTTGGTCATTATTTCTTCTTTGATGTTATGCAATATGTATAAAATCCGTAGGGCACAGGGTTTAACTTAAGTCAGAATTTGAAACAGAACATTTAGTGAATTTGAATTTTAAATAAAAAATGAGAAGCAACTTTCATATAGACTTTTTGATCAAAGCTAACTTTACTTGTTTAAAAAAACACAGCATTGCGGGTCAAAAATAATAATTGTATGACTATATATACATAATTGTTTGTGCGCATGTGCACAACAACAACAACAACACATTTGACGTGAAATAGCTTCAACACTTTTATGTTATTTTAAATAAATTAAACGGAATGAACGTCACGTGTCTGCAATGTCGTCTACATCTATCAGCTTGTTCGTCAATCCAAACAACACAATGACCCCTAGATATTTAACTTTATATCAGTATTATGTAGTCAACCATCTTGATTCTCAAGCAAAGGTTTATGGGTAAAGTATGACATCATATAATCTGTTGTCAGAAATTGAGGAAATTATTTCATCTATAACATGAGATATACTGATGTGAATTAGTTCAAATTCTCGTTGTGCATATTACTCATGTATATAATTATAGTAATTGAAATTAGAATATTACAAATACACATCAAGTAAAGATATTGTTAAAAACGTTAAAAAATTAAAAATCAATTTTTTAGTCGTGAAATATAGAATGACACATTTTTGTCTCCTTTTTGTGGTCAACATGTGATATATCACCTATATAACCTACTCACATTGGTAAATTGTATACAATATAGGGAAATTTGAGCATTTGGTAAAAAAACATAAAAATAAATATTTTCAGTTTTGTTTCCATGACAACTATTTTATAAGCATGGACGGCACCAGTACAGGTATGCTACCAAGCTCTAAACTTTCAGTCAATTTGAACTTCAACTTTTGATGAAATCATTTTCTCACTTTCTGACAACAGATTCTATGATGTCATACTTTACCCATAATCCTTTGCTTGAAAATCAAGATGGCTTACTACAAAATACTGATGAAAAGTTGAATATCTAGAGAATGAAAAGTGATATAAAAAAACTGTAAATTGTATTCTCCTACATTTGTGGAGCTTTTTATTTAGGGATCATTATGTTGTTTGGGTTGATGTTTCCTTTAAATAGAATTACGGTTTCATTCTCATATTTTGCTGGTCAGAGTAAGAATTGAAGCATAGAAATAGATATCGTATCACTGAAACCCTCATGAATAATTCAAATCAATTCAAATATATAATATCCCTTAGTGGCGTTGTTGAAATGATTGAGAACATTCTTGCTTCCATTAGTGGACATATGGCAGTCACTAATTAGCGAGCAATTTTCGATCGCGTATTTACCTTGAGGGGATAAAACAGGCAAACGCAGAATTATGATGAATATCGTATTCAAACTCTGTGCGCTGGGTTGATTTCACACAGGGGACCATGGTAACGTAACCTTACATCAGCAATTACAGTACCTAACATTTCACAAATAGTCAGGGAAAATTTCAAAACATAAGCAATTGTTCCCGAGAGAATAATAGTAACAGTACTATTAATAGTGAGTGTTAATATTTGAAAAGACCGGGGAATTAAAGCACTGGGCAAAATATGTAATTATACGCAACAGTGTATACCGTGAAAAAAGATGAAATTCCATTTGATTGGCTATTCCATTTGATTGGCTATTCCATTTGATTGGCTATTCCATTTGATTGGCTGCCACGCAGTGCGCTAGTTCATCGAAATGTGAAGCAATTGTGAATGTTTCAGCAACTTAGTACATATGTCATGAGATACTATCTCATACATAAACACGTCTTTTATTTCATCCTCACATAGAGGAGGCTATTTTTTTCACATATTTCAATATAAACTAGCGGGAAACGTGGTAATTAACTGCAAGGTAATAACTATTATTATACAACTGTCACCATAACGCCATATGTTACAGCGTGCCGTAATTGTGCGGTATTTTAAGGGGTATTTTCATCATACCATATAAGGAAATGCGAATTCCAAATATAGAATGATTACGCGAGTAAGCATCTTCTAATAATAAAAACAAACATGGCTGCTACCAAGGTTTGACCGGACTCCACAGAAAGAAGTTCATTGATTCTGTTCTAAACTTTTTGGATTTCAACATCTCATGATGTACCATTGGAAGGAAAAGATGTATAATAATGAGGTTATTACGAAGATACCTCAAAGTCTGCACTCAGACAGCACGCCGTCGCATCGACCTCCGGTACTCCCGCTGTACTGCCTTCGTGCATACTATGAGGTATCTTCTTAATAACCTCATAATATTGTGACGATTTCTTTTGCAGCTGCCCTAAACTAATATATAAGTAATTTATTAATCTCGAAAATAGAAGTGGACTAAACAATATTATTTTCACATTGAACTCTCGCGTTAAGGTAAAGATGCAGGTTACCTGAAAGGCATTTTAATTAGTTAATTAGGAAACCAAGATGACCTCCCTTGTCCACAAAACTATATATTTTCGGAAAGCTTATTGTATGAATTTTAAAATTTTCTTATTATTTTTCTTTTATGGACACTGTAGTTTGAAATATGCACACAAATGTGCTTTTTTGGTCAAAGGTGATTTAAAAAAAAATAGCTCCTAAACCATGCTTCTGTTTTCTGTCAAAATTGGCTTATGGGTACATCTGTTTACTATGAATACAGTGCTGTCTTGAAAACTGTCTACCAGTTGTAAATTTTGCAGGGCAGCAGCCCAAATTTCACTACTTCAAATTTATGCATAAATTAACACCCATGCTAGTTGTCTGTACGATTGCTGTAACATTGTTCAACCAAAAACAATGCCCCAAAGGCGTTTTGCAGATAAACACATTGTAAATTATTTGTGAAAATTGCAAAACAAAAGTTCAAAGCGTCTGGGAGCTATTTTTCTGGGATGTGCACTGAAAAGAAGCTGAGATAATTGCTAATTTGCATAACAACTCACTCAGTAAGAAGTTTGCTAATGCTCATAATTAAAATGGCTGAAACAGTTCCAAATTTAAATGTATTATCGTTTTGTTAAAAGTTAAATATAGTGCATAATATGGAGATCCCGTCATTTTTTTTCACCATGTTTCGTTTTTAATATTTATGTACAACCTTGCTAAATCTTTCTAAGCATTCAAAGGAGAGAATGTTTGCACCTGTTATCTATATTTTAAATTCGTTTTTTGAGTATGTTCCACTATTCACAATTCTACAATATTTTAACAGTCTATAGCCAAGACTGTTTGGATAATAAAAAGCAAAAAAAAAATTCACTTCCAAGTGCCAACAAACCTACATCTCTACCTTAATAAGCACAAAAATACGTGCATATTTAAGTTAGAGAGCACAATCTTGAAACAAGCCTGTCAAAATCACAAAACCATTAACAAAGTTTATTGTTGCTATGGGTATATATATCAAACTAATGTACGTAATGTATATGAATTCGTTATAAAAAATGACTTGGGGCATTATTAGTTAGATACATTTATTACAATATCTCCATGGCAACCGGTGGGGGTTATAATATATCAATGAAAAGCCTTACCTTATATCAAGCACAATAAGCGTCCCAACAATAGAAAATATACCGTCAGCAAATGCTAAAACAAAGAACAAAACTTTTACATTTTATTTTATTGATAAACAAACCAGGTATCTACTCCATGATAGGCAAGGTGATTTTCATTTTATTTAATTCAAAAATAACAAAATAACATCAATGTGCTTTGTTTTCACTGTCTTACCCTCTTAAACAAAGAGCTATATCATAATGTAGCTATTTTTCAAAGACTTAATCGATAACCCTTGCCATTTGAATTTTGAGATTGCAGAAATGAGATATTAGATGGACAGGGAAAAATTCTAACCAGACTTACCCATAATTCTTGTCGTGTCGAATCTTCTCTGATAAACATGATGCCACACATACTTCCCGAAATGTCTGTGTCGATAGAATGAATAATCTGAAATATACACGAAGGATGTGTGAGTTGGTAGTGTATGTGCAACACGCAAATGTAACAAATTAAGTTAGAATATATATAAACACTTTTATATTTTACGCGTTAGAAAATGTTATGGACGTCCTTTTCATTTCCAAAAGGTACGCCACATTTACGTCAAGTTCGAAGATTGCATTTGTTTTCACTGTATAAACAACGATGATGGGCGTGACGTATAGAAAATCACGTGACCGAAAGCAAACGATTTCGTAAAATTATGTGTTTGTATTCCATTGAATTTACAAAATCATGAGAATAATATTTGCAATTGCATTTTTTAGTGTGATTGTCTTTGTTTTCACTTAGATGAAAAGACATATATATATTTAATAGATTTAATAGTTTCTTTCATTTATTATAACCACTGTCGATTGTTACCATTTTCAAAACATGTGGTTTGATTGTTGAAATCAAACTATACGACAATGAAATAAATGTACACATCCTGACTTACTTCCACATTGATTGTAGATACCAAGACAAGCAGCGGATATTAAGTCGTGGAATACTAACATTATTAAAAATACCCAGGCCTGGGAATATAAAACACAACTTAATTATGCAATTAAGATGAAAATAATCATAAAAAGCAAACACAGCCAGGAAAGACAAAAATGATATTCAATTTCGCCTGATATCAAAATACTAAACAACTATCTACTTTCACACAATGATGTAGTGAATTAGTTTGTGAAGGAAATAGCATTGCATTTGAGATCTCGTGTAAAGTTGATGAATTGAGATAAACGTTCACGCCCTAACTAGTCAATTATATCACATGTAAGTAACAGCATTAACCGTCTTTACCGCTTGGATCGAAGCATATCCGATAACACCTGCAATTGCAGCGACCACGAGCACGACACTTGAGCAGAATACAACGGTCCATCGAACTGAAGACTGTGAAACGAAGAAAGAGATTGTGAAAACACTTGTGCAATGAATTAATGCCAAGATCTAACTACAACATTGAACATCGTATATATTCGACGCTTTGGAAAAAAACAGAGATATAAACATACTCGTCCCGTAAGTCTATCATCGTTAATGATTACATATCTATGTTTTTGTGAATGCTTAAATATATATGTTTATGTGAATACTTACATATCTGTGTTTATGTGAATGCTTACATATATATGTTTATGTGGATACTTACATATATATGTTTCTGTGAATGCTTACATATATATGTTTCTGTGAATACTTACATATATATGTTTCTGTGAATGCTTACATATATATGTTTCTGTGAATGCTTACATATGTATGTTTCTGTGAGTACTTACATATATATGTTTCTGTGAAAGCTTACATATATATGTTCTGTGAATGCACAGACATGTTTCTTTGAATACTTACATACATATGTTTTTGTGAATGCTTAAATATATATGTTTATGTGAATACTTACATATCTGTGTTTATGTGAATGCTTACATATATATGTTTATGTGGATACTTACATATATATGTTTCTGTGAATGCTTACATATATATGTTTCTGTGAATACTTACATATATATGTTTCTGTGAATGCTTACATATATATGTTTCTGTGAATGCTTACATATGTATGTTTCTGTGAGTACTTACATATATATGTTTCTGTGAAAGCTTACATATATATGTTCTGTGAATGCACAGACATGTTTCTTTGAATACTTACATACATATGTTTCTGTAAATACCTACATATATATGTTTCTGGGAATGCTTACAAGTAGGTTTCTGTGAATGCTTACAAATAGGTTTCTGTGAATTCTTACATATATATGTTTCCGTGAATACGTACATATATATGTTTCTGTGAATGCTTAAAAATAGGTTTCTGTGAATGCTTACAAATAGGTTTCTGTGGATGCTTGCATATACATGTTTCTGTGAATACGTACACATATATGTTTCTGTGAATGCTTAGATATACATGTTTCTTTGAATGCTTACATATACATGTTTCTGTGAATATGTAGATATATATGTTTCTGTGAATGCTTACAAATAGGTTTCTGTGAATGCTTACATATATATGTTTCTGTGAATACTTACATATATGTTTCTGTGAATGCTTACATATACATGTTTCTTTGAATACTTACATACATATGTTTCTGTGAATGCTTACATATATATGTTTCTGTGAATGCTTACATATACATGTTTCTGTAAATGCTTACAATTAGGTTTCTGTGAATGCTTACATATATATGTTTCTGTGAATACTTACATATATGTTTCTGTGAATGCTTACATATACATGTTTCTGTGAATACTTACATATATATGTTTCTGTGAATGCTTACATATATGTTTCTGTGAATGCTTACATATATATGCTTCTGTGAATGCTTACATATATATGTTTCTGTGAATACTTACATATATGTTTCTGTGAATGCTTACATATACATGTTTCTGTGAATACTTACATATATATGTTTCTGTGAATGCTTACATATATATGTTTCTGTGAATACTTACATATATGTTTCTGTGAATGCTTACATATATATGTTTCTGTGAATGCTTACATATACATGTTTCTTTGAATACTTACATACATATGTTTCTGTAAATACTTACATATATATGTTTCTGGGAATGCTTACAAATATGTTTCTGTGAATGCTTACATATATATGTTCCGTGAATACGTACATATATATGTTTCTGTGAATGCTTAAAAATAGGTTTCTGTGAATGCTTACAAATAGGTTTCTGTGGATGCTTGCATATACATGTTTCTGTGAATACGCACACATATATGTTTTTGTGAATGCTTACAAATAGGTTTCTGTGAATGCTTACATATATATGTTCCGTGAATACGTACATATATATGTTTCTGTGAATGCTTAATAATAGAGGTGTCTGTGAATGCTTACAAATAGGTTTCTATGGATGCTTGCATATACATGTTTCTGTGAATACGCACACATATATGTTTCTGTGAATGCTTACAAATAGGTTTCTGTGAATGCTTAGATATACATGTTTCTTTGAATGCTTACATATATATGTTTCTGTGAATACATACATATTTATGTTTCTGTGAATGCTTACAAATAGGTTTCTGTGAATGCTTACAAATAGGTTTCTGTGAATGCTTACATATATAGGTTTCTGTGAATGCTTACAAATAGGTTTCTGTGAATGCTTACATATACATGTTTCTGTGAATACAGTATGTGATTTCTTACCCTTAACTTCCCATCTTCTTTGAATTCATCTTTTATCATTTTAGGTCGATTGAAGGCAATCAAGGCGATGATAAGCTGCAGTTACAAGTCAATAGAACAATCTAATCAAATTTAATTAAAGGGGAAGTCCGGGCAAACAATATAATGATTCCAGGTAAAAAATACTCCACAAATACAGGAGATATAGTGATGTTATATTATTACAAAAATAGACGAAGTGTTATGTTAAACTAGAATGTGAAGCCTGAGTGAGTCGCTTATCGTATCAAAATGAACATGTCTTCAAAGGTCCACCGACTGCAATATCAGTGAAATCACATGACTCGTTGTTACTAAATCCTAGTTATACTTGAAAAAAAATTTCAGAAATTATCCATTTCATCAGTAAAAAGTGGATAGTTGAATCCACTGGGTACGCTTATATTTCTCATGCTATCATTGACTTGACCTTGGACATTCTTGTAATTAGAAAAAAAAACTCTATTCGTGTTGGGAAGTCGCCGAGGGTGCTATCGCGTTCGTTGCAGGAAATGGGATAATTTGTATCAAACCTAATTCAATTCAAGTTTATCCCAAGGGAATATACTAACACGACTTTACCGTGTGCATCTGGAAATGAGGCCAAGTAGTAAGCGGCCTGTTTTCCGACGGTTTGAGAGTGAATAGGTGATTAGTTGATTAGTAACATTACTTATTTTGTTTAGAAAATGTTTATCAAGACCAATGTTGGATAGACAACTGACAAGTTTTTAACTTTACGGAGACATGATAAAACATTATATAAACATGTGCAAAATCTTCCACCAGAGTTTTGGCGGAAAAATAGGCAAAACGTAGCATATATATTTATATAAATATGTATACATCGCTTCGTACCTGCATCAACACGATGCATATGACGCACAGACAGAATATCATAATGGCGTACGGGTCATCGATATGTTCTGCCATTAAGGCTAACTGAAATAAAAAAGAAAACAGATATATGCATTCAATGAACAAAACATACGTACCAGTGGTCCTAGAGTTCCCATAGCGCGAGACATTAAAACAAATAAATGTCAATTGCAATAAAAGTGTACGCAAACTGAATTTTATCTCAGACAACTATTTATATTAGTTGTCTGAGATTTAATATAAGTGTGTTATTTGTCAGATTTATTACGAAACGTGTCAATATAAAGCTGGTGACTGAATTGTTAACTTTTGAAATTCAAAATTGGTCATAATTGACATATGTACTCATTGTCAAACCTGATTGGTACTGCATGAATTTAATCATCTTTACAGTTAGAATGGTTAGCTGTATGTGGATATGCCGGTATATTCGTGTGTAGGCTCCCATAAAGCCAGCCTACCATCACGCATCATCGTTTACCGAATGATTAACGTCAAAGCGAAAATGGCTTGATACGGAAATGATTATTTGGTTCAGTATTTTCGCTCCAATCAAAATCGGATATTAAAAAAAACATTCTGTTTTTTAGATCGATAGAGGGTAGACGGTTTGGAAAATTGGCTTACTGCCTGAGAGCCCTTTTAATCTAAGTTTCAGTTTACCCGCTAATTACAACGACAAGAATACTGCGATTATGTCATCTCCGTATAGACTTCATAATACCTACTCGAAATGTTGCGTACTTGGCAAGATGGGAAATTTGTAATTTTTCGCACGACAACAGGAGTCAAGCCCGCAATGTCTCTGATGATAGGCGGACATTCTAATCATCACGCAACGAAACAGCACTTGTTTTGAATGTTGAAGTACATATCATGTCTTGTCCTCTCTACTCTAAAAACACATTTACTGTCATCACATGTGGGATTCGTCTCGTTTCACTTGTTTTTTCACCTGCAGTGACGTCAACGCGTTTATTGATTGAACTGCAGGATCAGCTAAAAGTGTAATTTTATCAGAAGTAGCTTATTGTTGAAAGATCATTCTACGGTTAAGAAAACTACGCTGTCGTGTTTGTTTGTTAAAGCGGGGGAGTCGCCACCTGCGCATGCGTAAACAAGCGTTTACCCATGAGCCTTTCCATGTACAGATGAAGACACCCCCGAGATTTGTTAAATGGTGTCAGTTAGCACCAAATTGAATGAATAATGTTATTTTGTGGTTTCTTAACACAAAAGGCGTTAATATTGTACGATTAGTGGAGCGTTGTAGACAAGCTGATACATTTTAAAAAATTTTTAGCATATTTTTTATGAACACTGTAGTTTGAAATATGCACAAAAATGTGATTTTTTGGTCAAAAGTGTTTTAAAAATTAGCTTCTAAACCATACTTCTGTTTCCTGTCAAAATTGGTTCTGGGATGTGCACTAAAAAGAAGCTGCTAATTTGCATAACAATTCACTCAGTAAGAAGTTTGCTAATGCTCATAATTAAAATGGCTGTAACAGTTCCAAATTTAAATGTATTATCATTTTGTTAAAAGTTAAATTTAGTGCATAATATGGAGATCCCGTCATTTCTTTTTTTGTCACCGTTTTTTTTTTATTATTTATGTACAGCCTTGCTAAATCTTGCTAAGCATTCAAAAGAGAGAATGTTTGCACCTGTTATCTATATTTTAACATCGTTTTTTGATTATGTTCCACTATTCACAATTCTACAAAATTTTAACAGTCTATAGTCAAGACTGTTTGGATAATAAAAAGCAAAAACAAAATTCACTTCCAAGTGCCCACGAACCTGCATCTCTACCTTAATTACATTAATTATGTACTAACCGCAAAGTCATATCTAAATATTGGTGACTGATTTTTTTAAACAAAAAATAATATAATTTCTTTAAATTTAAAAATCATCATTTTGAGAAAACTTGAAGTGAGAGATATTGCCAATATGGCAATAAGAACAAAGTTGAATACCAGAGTAGTAAAGTTGTTATTATATTCAAATCATACTTTGCGTTCTTCTGCGCAGGTCTGTTGCGCATATCTGTTGCTCGTTAAACGATGTACGTGAAAATATAAATGCAGAATGTACTTACACTGAACGGCAGTAAAGACATTGGTACAAGAAACAGCTGAAAAATAAATACAAGTACATATTATATATTTGAAAGTTGACAATAATTTCACGTTGAAATGTGTTGAGTGAACTAATAGAAGTACAATATACAGTCAATATAGAACTCCGTAAAGTGCTGGTGAAATGCCCACCCACCCGTTTCAAGTTTCCCGCTGAAATGGACAGATATTCATTTTTATTTTGCTAAAAAGGATTACTCGTATCCAAATAAATTTGAGATATTTCTCGTGCTGTAGCCACCTATCCTGAAATAGTCGACTGTTCGGCAAAACTGGGAAACGATTTCCCTTCGTTGAATAACTGCCTGGATACCGGCCCTCCGCTCCCAAATGATCTCATCGCCATACTTCTGCGGTTTCGCGCAAACCCAGTCGCACTCGTCAGCGACATTGAGAAGGCGTTCTTACAGATCAGACTCGCCAAAGATGATAAACAATATACTAAGTTCTTGTGGCTATCCGAGTACATGTAACCTTTTCCAGTGACGAGTTAATAAAAGCAGTTTCTTGATATCGTTTATTTGTTTCCTGTCCTATGATCGACCGTCCCTTGTTTTACGCGCCTTGAACTTTACGCTCGTTAGGGTTGAGATAAGTGTGAAACCCTATTCTCAATTCCCCCCACATTTATTTCCGACTCTCACCGAAAGTGCGCCACCTAATGCCAAAATATGAGATGAAGCCATACTCCTGAGCCGTACTTTGTGTCATTCAACATACTTTTATATACATTTTTTTATCGGCGTTTCTTTTTGTTGTGTCTATTTTTTTTGAGAGAGAGAGTTGTTATAAGTTGTTTTCACAAAAAACATTTATGATGTGTTGTGTTATGGGCGGGTGCATTAATACGCATAGCCATATTGTAAGTATTCACACGTTTCCAATTGATCCGAAGGTGCGACGTCAATGAACGAAAGCCGTAAAGGCAACAAAAACAGGTTGGGATTGACTATCTCCTTACAGTGTCATATGTAGTGTCCTCATCCATGAAAAAACAACAACTAGGTTTTAAAGAGAAGCGTCGACAACTTAAACCTAGCGCAATACCAACATATTTGAAAGAAATAAATTCCAGACGGACCAGCTCATGTTTACTTAGGCGGATTTCAGAAGAGAGACAGACGTCAGGCAAATGATTTGACTTTTTTGCGATCCTGAATATTGCTTTATAGAGACCGTTTAGTTCGTGTTATGTAAAAGGTAGTAATAATTTTGACAGTGACACGAAAACGAAGCGTCGGACAAACAGGAAATTACGCACCCCTCACACACTGCTAATTGTTTTCACTTTCGCAGGCTAAAAGTTTCTGAATTGTTCGGTGATTGGTGTTGAATGTGGAATTCACACCTCTGTTACCGTAGTATCAAGTTTGTCGCATACGGTTGAGTTAGATGCGAACTCGTATGTGTTTCTTATGGTCCATTCGTCCTCAACGAACAAGCACATAAGTGGCAATTTAGTCAAATGCAAGCTGCCCAGCAAGTTCCCCCTCTGACGTCACACAAGGGGAATGAGAAGCTAATGAGAAGCCTCGTTTTAAAATTCACAAAAATAAAGTTGCCGTAGGCTGAGTTTATAACGCATTTTTTTCACTTAAAATAATTATGCTTAAAAACATAAACATTAATAATATTGATGTACCACTGAATAATTGTAGGCGAGAAAATAGCAACCATTTCACAGGCACTTTAATGAATATGTTTATTAACACTGCAATTTTACTAACAATATAAAGATGATCTAAGATGCCTGTTCATCTACTGTGGTGCGAACGAGTGAAAAATGCCATATTGTAAATGACAAACTACTACACATTCAACTAAACAAAATTTATACTTTTTCAAGAATAGCAAAGATGTTATTCCTCCCAGGCGCGGTTTGCCGCTAGAGGGCGCGCGTTACTGAAATTATGTTAGGAATCATGACGTGAAATAACATGAATGCAAAATTATAAATGCTTCTTAACAGGCAATTATGACGTCACTCACCAGATTGGCTAATATTATCGTATCCCCGACATTCTCAATTGGTTGATATGTCCTACGTAATGCAATACAGTGTTAAATCAGATCAGTGTTAAATTGGGATAGAGACGACGGGTAAGAACTGACGTGTTACGAGATTTCGAACTTTTATTATGAGACATCGTGCAAACAAAGATATATTCTACCGCAAAGTGGCTTCAGAATTTAATTAATTAAGTCGGTGTCCATGTATACCAAAGTAAAGCCAAACAACAATCATACAACAGTTCAGCAAAATGCGTGTTAAAAGCAATGTATGAAGGAAACCATCACTGTAAAAATAAATAGTATCGACAGAGTAGATGGAAAGAAGACGCCATGATGTTTTAAAGGACCAAACGATTGCACAATTGTGTGCCGAAACATTTAGCGCCAAAGCGTTATTCGGTGCGACAAATATGATATCGCTTTGTATGTAGACGTACCAGACGTGATCTTCCCACGATGAGTAAATAAAAAGAAAAGCGAAGAAATACAACACGATTAGAAGCACCTCATCTTTCATATTTTCTTTCAGTGTCTAACAGGAAAATGTGAGAAAATAATCAGGGATGATTTGAGAATCGTGGCGTGTGTGTTAATAGAATATACCAAGCTATTCACGTGGTGTAAAATATACAGATGTGTGTACAGTAGGTTTTGTTACAACATTTAATACCTACACTAGAGGGCGCTTAGAACAACAACTCATTTAACGCTATTCAAAGATGAAAATAATATTGTTTTGCACGTGTGACATACCATGTTACGAAAATATCGTATTACAATGCAAAGTTCGGAGAAAACTGAGGTGAAAAAATAGCGTATTTTGTCTGTTTTTTAGACGTTTTACTATTGTTATCCGTGGGAAGATATAACTCAAAATTTTGCTCGGTGACATAGGGCGAGTTTGATATATAGTTAATTTATATAAAAAAAAGTATTATTAACGCACTGAGCAAATATTGATTTTAAAATCGAGAGGATGTATGAAATGTTTGACCAAATTTTGTCTCCAATTTCATAAAAAAAGCATCATTCGTTTTAACGACCCCTCTTCTATATTCACAAATACTCCCCTCCGGAAAATCCAACGCAATCTTTGATCTCGTGCGCATAGTCATCTCAAAAATAGTGGCTTACCTTGGATTCTTCAAATTCTTCCACCGCGTCAGATAATGGCACACTCTGTAAAACAACAACAAACAGTAACATCTTCCAGTTATACCCCCACGCAACATGGAACATATATGTGCGTTAAATACTTCCTCCACTGGAGTTAAATTCGATACTGATACGTCACACGCATTGTAATTTATTTGATGTGCGTTCATTTGAAAAAAAAATGTTATCCAATTTACTTTCAAAATGTCATTAATATTTGTTTTTTCACATACTGGTATTATTAGGTGTACAAAATTTAAATACTTTGGTGTTGTAAAACATTGATAAACAACATTAGGAATATTTTATTGCCGAAATGTTGCCCTGACATGAATTGCCAAATGATTTTTTTTTACTGATTTTCAGTATATTTGATTCGCAGTGTATTATTTAAAATAACACGTCATGAATACTAAGGCAAAGGAACCCCCATTTGACCATGTGAACAATAACGCCGCCTTGAAAGCACGCCCGCAATGTCAGCATCGCTCTGGAGTTCCATGCAACACGGCAGATCAGTTTAGTTTTTGTATGGACACAGGACAAATTAAAACCCCCGATACTGTGACGACTGTTTACCAAGTTAGTCAAGCCGGCTCTGTATCACACGTGTGAACTTGATATAACGGTGTTATATGATTAATGTGTGTAAATGCACTTAGATCATTTTTCTGTCACAATATTTAAAACTTTGATTTATGGCATGCGAGTTTGCAATTTGGACACATAAGTAAACACATAACTCCTAAAAAAACCTTACTGAACCAACCAACACCGTTCTGTGCACATGCAGTAGTGGGCAGTAGTGGGGGAATATGTTAGATATTCTACATTAAAACAATCGCATTATCGCGTTTTATGTGGAAAAAATAGCAAAATATAAAATAAAGCGATGCGATAATTAAAAGTTCAGTTGTGAATTATGACTCGTTTGTTTGTTCATGATATTATAACCTTTTAACCCAAAGTCATCGGGACCAATTGTATGGAAAACAAGCTGTTGGTTGGAGGCAATGTACAGCATTTAATTAGGTTATTTTGGGGGTTGTGTGTAGCATGGAGCTTCATGTGTGTAACTCGCTGACTTGGCAGTGAATGACTTGTTTGTTGTTATCATATTGTAACGCTGGATATTGTCTTTAAAATCTGTTGTAAAACAGCTGGTCTGATTCAATTTCAATGTTTGTTCATGCACGCACGATAAGAGTGTGTTGAGGCAGTAGTTACGTAATGGATACTTACATAGGTGTTTGACACTAACTATTGAAATTATTTACTATCTGTTTTTCATGTTCATTCTGGCTTTGCTTTTTTTGTGGAGTTCTACTTTATTTAAACGTCTATTTTCACTTTTGATATTGCCGTTTATTACTATTAATGAAATTTCTATTACATTCTCCTATATATATATATATATATATATATATATATATATATATATATATATATATATATATATATATATATATATATATATATATATATATAAACAATTGTCAGGTAAATGTTTGGTTTAACAGTCAGATAATCAGATAAAGTTCAACTTTGCCGATTCTGTTTATTCTGTTAAACGGATCGCACCATATCGCCACGGTCAGTTTGTCAAGTTCATTGATATGGAAGTTAACTTGACCCTGGACCTGTAGGTCCATGACCCGACAAACCATGGATTCAAATATTTATATTATCATCGCAGTTCAGTACTGGCAAAAACGCATTTAAATTATAAATAATACAAGCACGTTTAAATTCACTAAATACAGCATTTATAATTATGTTATAATAATTATGTTGTAGTTTTGTTCATGTTGTTGTATAATGTGACATGTTTTGTACTAACACTAACCCTAACACAACTATTTAAAAACGTCTGTGACATTGTACTGATAGCGATGGAAGTCAACTAATATGAACGCACACTCTTTCGTACTGTTCTAATCTGGCGAAGCGCGATGTGGAGACTTTGCGGGGGTAAAAAAAATCGTATGCAATATAATGATCGACATCTTAGAAATGGTTTAGCAGTATTGCAGAGCGGTGGCGAGAGTCGATCTTTTATTGAAGCTGTGCAGCGAATCTCTCTGTCAACTGGCAACCACATATTTACCATATTTTTTATGAGACGCATACAATCCTTAGGAAAGGATAAAAAGGGTCTTACAGAAAGAAATTAAAACAAACTACAATCTAAAAAAAAACTTTTCTAAAAAAAATAAAACAAATCAAAAACAATAAAGACAATTTGCAGCCAATGGTGAATACAGAATATAGAATGAACACAAAATGTAGCCTAATACACTGATAGATGTTGCTGTTTTGTTCCATAGCTGTTTTTTAGGAAGACTGCTAAGGCTGGTGCTAGAGTATGGTTTGCCATAATCAAAATGAATTTATTCTGACTATTTTCTTTATCAAAATTTGGAACTTTATTTTGTGCAGTCAGGAATAATTTGTCCCTATGGTGACTGTAAGCTGGACATTTCATTACAAAATGTTGCTCATCCTCAATTATATTTTGGCTGCACATATCACATGTTCTTTTATCCAGCGGCACATTATTATGTCTGCCTTTCTCAATTGTAAGGTCATGGTTGCTTGTCCTGAATTTTGCAATTAACATTCTAAGACCATGGTTCTGCATATTAATTAGGTAATTTTCAATTTTTAAATCTTGTTTGAAAAGTCTGTATGTTCTTAGTTTGTTTTTAGCCAAGGTTTGTTTTCTATTATCATTATGCATGTCTACGATCCATTGGTTCTCAAATGATTTTTTTATTTTTTTATGAATAAAGTCTAAATTTTTTCAGTTTACAATGGTGACAACATGTTCTATATCTTGCATGAGGGTTTCTACACTTGTAAACCATTTACTTTTTACATTCTTATTTACTAAGTAGGCTTCTCTTAGTAATGTGTTATCAGAGTTTGTTACCCGGTTGAAATATTTAAGTCGTTGTTTCTTGATAAAACAGTCAATGGGATACCTTCCTAGCTCACCATAAACAGCCATTTTTGTTGTGAATTTTGAGAAACCAAGAATGAACTGACAAAATGAAAGATGGACATCCTCAATTGCAGACTTAGTTGTGCTTTCATCACCCCAAACATCACTACCATATACAATAATTGGTCTTATCAGTTTGTCAAATAAAGATAGTTGGAGGGGTATGTTTAGTGAGTTGTCATAACCGAGTTTGCATTTCAAAGCAAAGAGAGCTTTCATCCCTTTATTTGCTAAATTGATACCCTCTTTATGTTTGCCATTAGCACTTATAGTTATACCCAGGTAATTAATTTGCTTAACTATGGCAATTTCTTTTTCAGCGAAGAAGAATATATTATTGTTCAGGGCTCTGTTTGATTTATTGAATACAATAACCTTTGTTTTCTCTGTATTAACAGCCAGGCGCAATTTTGACGTATATATTTTTAAGTTGTCTAAACAGTTTTGTAGCCCCATAGCAGATTTAGATAAAATGACAACATCATCTGCATATATGAGACAACTTACTTTTAAATTATCAAGAAATTAAATTACCACACGCACGACGAAGTGATGAGAAACTAAAGAAAATGACATTCACGCGAAAGATCGATAGGCATGTTCGTCAGTATTCTAGTGAAGTGGTGAAAGGCGATCGTTTATTGGAGCTGAAAAAAATCTCGTTGTCAATCAAAGGGGAAAAATGAGATAGATTAGAAAGCCCTGTCATTATTACAGACCAGTAACGAGAGTTGATAATTTATTACAGCCCAGTGGTACAAGCGATTCTCCAATACACTTTGAATTGACGTAGTACGAGGGGAGTGGTTAGGAATTGTTACAATCAACAGCCGTACGGTTGCGTTTGTTACACGTTACTTGTGGGCAGCCAGTGTACATGATGCGCCTATTTGATTCATTGGCAATTTGCTCTGTAAATAGACTATGAACTGATATTGATTTACTGAATCACGCTTTGTTGAAACATCAATCATTAGTGAAAGGTTGGCTATCCCATTCTGACTAACTAACGGATGTCCGTTTTAGTAATGTACAACTTCAGTAAACGTTTCATCTCGATGTTCCCCTTCCCTAGTTCAACAGCTAGTTCAAAAGCTTCCCGTGTCGTGGCTGCTAACATATGCTAATAAACTGATCAAATAATTATTGACTTGTAATAACATCAGACACAATTATATGGGTCAATGTTTAATTCTTTCCAGCATCTCGACAACTATACGCATGGCATTGGAATCCGTTCCTTCAAGTTGCAAACACTACAACACTAGAACAACATACAGCCTGTATCTGTACTAATGGACTTGCCAGTTTTCCTTTGAAGCGAGGTTCTTGGTGAAAGACGACTCTGAAGTTCATGGTGTTCAGTGTGTTTGATGTTTGGTGACTTGGCACTATTATGTTGATGTTATAGAATGTAACGTCATAGACACATGGAAATATAAATTATGACAGGAGTACGGTCAAACGCGTGGGCAAAACGCGTGGGCATCGCTGTTCAGTGTTCAAAATGTCCAATGGAATATATTCGATATTGGTTTCGAAATAAAACTAAACTCAGAAAAGATGGTGTAACAAACAAGGAAAAGGATCCATTTCGTTTTTGAAAACTAGCTTTTAGGAATTATGAATAATATATATTATTATACACCTGTCACTGTAACGCCGTAAGTTACAGCGTGCCGTAATTTTGCGGTAATTTGCGGGGTATTTTCATCCTACCATGTAAGGAAATTCCAAATATAGAATGATTACGCGCGTAAGGGTCTTCTAATAATAAAAATTGCTGCCACAAGGGTTTGACCGTACTCCTGTCATAATTTATATTTCCATGTGTTTAGGTGAGGCCGCTTTTTGTAGTCATAGCGACTTTCAATGATGACCCCTGGATAATCCACACCTGCTCGTAACTTGTCATGATCAGGTTCATTCGTATGTTAGGGAATTAGTAAATGGAACAACTGGCTGATATAATTGTCAACTATGAAGTGTTGTTTTAGCCCTTGTGGCGCCGATAAATATGAGAGTTATGTCCCGACATCGGGGGCAATTAATCAGACATGGCGTGTTGACTACTTTGCGTGATTGGCTAAATGTGTGGAGGCCACGCCTCGAGCTCTTAAACTCATCTGTAATTGGTTAAGAATTGGAAAAGTGAATAAAGCCGATCTAAGTTAGTTGTGGCAGCTCACCACGGGGCACGCAGTCTTAACGCGGCCTTGGGACAGTTACAACGCGGCTGAGACCAAATGTGACACAATTCGATTCTCTGTGTGTCTTTGTTCGATAGAAAGGTGGAGAATTCCCCGAACTTGGTACCTCTGACGTGAAGGTTTAATAATACTCAATTAATCTTTCACACTCCACACAAAGAAGTTTGCTGATTATGTTCTAAACTTTTTTGACTTCGTCATTCCTATGATGTATCCTTGGACGGAAAAGATGTATAATAATAAGGTTAGTACGAGGATAGCTCAAAGTATGCACTCAGACAGTACGCCGCGCATCGACCTCCGCTGCGCTCCGGTCGATACTCCCGCTGTACTGTCTTTGTCCATACTTTGATGTATCCTCGTAATAACCTCATATTATCATATGAGCAAATGTGATACCCACCGACGGGTTCTGTTGTTTTGGGTTGCGGCAATAGACGTAGCAATAGACTATTTCATCCCCCAACGTGTAGATTCGACTTAGGCATATTCGGAGCTGTTGGTACTTATATCTTATATACCATGACATAAGCTAGTGGCGTATAACCACGGACATTCTAGGACGCTTATTGGCCTATTTATTATCAAGACAACTGTGGTTGCATAATTCAAAATCAAAACCCCGGAGATATTAAACATTCGCTAATTTTAGATATATGCTGACTAAATAGTAGTTTTCGGGCTACGCTCATAACGGACAAGATTGCAGCTAATCCCACATGTTTACATGTCGTCTAGACTCATTTGTGTTCACCAATGGGAGGGAGTTACATTTACTAGTACTATGATGTACGTCTATGCATGGGAGGTCCGTTAGTACATTCCAGGACGGTCTATGCGAGTAGTACCATAGCTCCATGGTAGAACGGACTAAGGTCGACCATACTTCTACCAATGAAAAAGACAAATTTGGGTCAGTTTTCAGTCGATTACCAGGGAACTAAAATTTGGAACAGCTTACCCCCGGATATCCAATTGATTCGTATTCGAGCAAATTTTAAAAAAAGAAGTGAAAGACTATTTAATCAACTGTAATCATCCATAGTTATATTCCAATATGTATACATAGAGGTATACAAACATGTATCTGTGTGTAAGCAAACCATTGTAAATAAGTGTTTTCTGTCTACTTGATGGCCGTTTTTAATAAATAGCTATTTAAAAATATATTTTGATGGGAAACAGACTAGACTAGCTCTGCATGAGCTAATTTCTGTTTCCCAGCCATAGATTAATATTATTATTATTTATCAATATTTATTAGTTATTGTTTATTGTTGTATTGTTATTCTTTTATGTAATCTATGGCAAATAAACAAACAAACTTAGGAAGCATATACAATTTCCCAGTCTTTTTAAAGGTTATTTATCAATACTGTAACTCGGCAGGTGCACGTTTTAGTTCCTTGGTTATAAAAAAATATGACAATGCAAAATTCGAACTTGGTGCGTACTTGGTGTAGCCTGAACACGACTAATATGCTGCCGTGTAAACCTAGTAATTAATTCAGCAAAGCAAATCGTTTCAACACTAATTCGCACATCAAATAATTGCGCATTCAACAATAGTGAATAAGCGTCATGTCGAGTTGATGCATTTGCACAAATGTTAACGAGGTGTTTTAATGTTTAGCTTGAATGGATTTTAGTTGTATAATAAAATCATGTTGATATATAATGCTACATTTGCTAAATACACGGTATTTTTACTCTTAGCTACAAAAACCAATTGCACCACGGTATCACAGTAGCATAAAGAGATAACCAGGTTTAACCAGCTGGAGCCAACAAAAATGACCTTTTTACACGTGTTTAGTCCAATCAATCATCTGGTATAAATTATGATAAGACTGCGCCCAAACATGGCTCGACCGTCTGAATAAGCCCCCCCCCCTCCCCTCTCCGCAAATCAAGAACACTGTTCGGCAGACTAGCTCGGCTCTAACGCACCGGGCCAAACTTCGGACCACTTTTGTCAACGACCGTTTAACGCACAAACGATAATCTCCTGTTAATTGGTAGCAGGAAGGATAGTTCCGCTCAGATAACATTCTGCT
Source organism: Saccoglossus kowalevskii (assembly GCF_978046115.1). Lineage (NCBI taxonomy): Eukaryota > Metazoa > Hemichordata > Enteropneusta > Harrimaniidae > Saccoglossus > Saccoglossus kowalevskii. The sequence goes on from NC_140659.1 coordinate 21,925,332, forward strand.
ATATAAACCTGGTCACAATAGAATGAATTGTGGTTGTACCAGGTTACAGCTCCCTGGTTGTACAGACACTGTGCACACAAGGCAGATAGAATGAGATACAGCCTAGATCAAAATGTATATATATATAACGGTTGTCCCGTTCTGATTGTACTCACGAGTATGGTTACAATTATAGCATACACTGCATCACTAAAACCCTGGACACGCTCCGAACTCATACGCCGATGTTCATGGTCCGCCATTGCCGTTGTTCACAATCTTCGGAAGTACAGGCTGAGTTATCAGTACAATCAATATTTGGACTCCTTATGTCAATGTTAATCCAACCCGTCCCACAAGCTGACAACTTGATTGAAGTTTGACAAACATAAATGCATTATATTCAATAAACACAATGTAAAGCACTTTTCGCACGTCTAAACAAATTAAAATTGCCGATCCTTTTTATAAATCAATGTTTTGTTTTTCTGTTTACCACATAACGGAATTATTGGTGAAGGTTAATGTTCAGCGGGTCATTCCATTCTATAATTAGGTGATGAAGGCTATTGGCAAAGAAAACAATCACGAGGGGGGGGGATACATTGAAATATATTTTTTTTAAATATTTTCCTACTTTCCTATAATAGACGACGTCCGATGATTTGCATTAGAAAGGAAGGCAAGCATTAGGCTCACTCAAAAGTGTGTGTGTGAACACGAATCTAATTACATTACAGTACTATACCAGAGTCTCAGAACGATGTATTCAACATTGCCGATGTACGCATCCACTTTATTATTAGTAAATCATACGAGGTTTGGTTCACTAAATTAAATTCCAGCAATAACTATCTTGTTTGCATCAATGTAGCAAATGTTAAAAAATATGGATTGAAAATCAAGCAAGGTGGCCTTTTTACTTTGTTTGTGTGTGTGTGTATTTGCCATGGAGGTGGTACCTATTTTGTGGTTTTACTGGTATTTCCAATTCATCATTTTGCATTTTTTTTCACCCCCCAGGAGATGGATTTGTGAGTCTTATTGAATAAATATTACATATTACATGAATTTGATAGTATCATGGAAGGTACAAGCGTATGAACAAGCGCCAGATTACGTAATCATAAAAGTTTGCTGTGCAGTCTCAAAACCTTTTCACACGAAATCGCACAATGACGACTGTGAGTTAATTGGATCGCCGGGAAAACAATTGACCATTATAAGAAATGTAGGCTAAATTCAAAGAGATCTCATCTGTACTTCTAAATACAGCATTGCATTTCAAAAGATTGCAGTTAGATTAGGATATATTGAAATAGAGAGAATGGCAACAAGTGAAAGAACATTGGCCGAAAGAAAAAGTCTTGCGATATTCGTATGTTCTCAAAACGGCTTAATATAGTTTGCGGAAACTGAAAACAAAACCTGAAAACGGAAAGCAAAGCGACAAAATGAACCAAAACGATCCACGATCAACCATGTTGGTGAGGGCACTGTTCTCATCCAAACTGGTGTTTGAGATAAATAAATAATTATCGATAATTAATACTAATAAGTATATAATAAATAAAAATGCACAATAAATATATAAAAATGCACAATAATAACTAACTAACTAACTGCGCATGACTGCCACGCGTTGTTAGGGCTGTGCAAAAAAACACGTTTTCTTTGCTTCAAATACTTAGTAAGTGACTACTTTTGTTCGAATACGTTCTGTAAATACTTCTTAGTTACTGCCGTTTATTTATTTTGTCGGTAAAATCTACCGTATTTTAGTTGAATTTGTTTTTCACTTTTAGTTTGCTCGTCGTGGGGCCTTTCCACGATGGCCGCGAACTCCACGGCGAGTACACGTGTTAACCATTTTGCAGGGCTAACGCGTAAACATTGTCTGAAATGCGAGTAAATTGATCGGATATCAATTGAAACATATGTTAAAAGTATTTTTGCCATTCTTAAACCTGTAAATATTATTGCTGCTTCCCGGGTGAGCGGAAGTGTTATTGTTTTTCTGGATTCTGTAAACGCTGAGGAAACTGTATGTACAACTGATCTCCCAGTGGGAGACTGTTTTACCCATGTGTAACCCTTTGTTAAACCTGCTACAAAAGTAATTCTCTCAGGTGTATCCCGCTTTATACCAAATCACATTATTCAAACTGAACTGTCAAAGTATGGCCGTGCTGTTAGCAATTTGCGCTTAATTTCACTCGGGTGCAAACAACGCGAGCTGAAACACGTTAAATCCTTTCGCCGTCAAGTTTATATGTTGTGCGACAATAATTAACTTGACGCTGTCATTAATGTCACACACGAAGAGCGACAATACCGTATCTACTTGTCAACTGATGATATTGCTTGTCACGGGTGTCTAAAAAAGGGACACGATGTGCGAAACTGCCTAGTAAGCCAACGACTCAGTTCGCGATCACTTTCTTAAAAATAGTGAAACCCGTCCCAACCCTGAACCAATATCTGTTGATCAATCTACTATTGCTCACACCAGTTCCCTCTTGATAAAACCGATAAAGCAAACGACATTAATGAAAGTGATGATAAAAATAGTCAAACGATGGAAGTTGACAACACGCCCGAAAATGTATAACAAAAGTGACGGAAACAATACTTTAAATGATGAAGGTGACGACGACGTAATAGGTGTCAATGTGTTAAATAGCAATGATGATGATGACAACGCGCGTGACAAAATCGATATGACTGACAATGATTTAAATGATAATAACGAAGTAAATGAAAACACACACGATACTAGAGTGAGCAAATCTGTTGTAAATAGCTCAATGTTAACTGGTGCGAAAACACTTTACCCCCCATTTTTTACCAAGTGAGACTCCTATCCCTGTGAACCTGTCTGAGGACAGGGATGATACTGAGTCGATTGTGTCAGATTGTTCTGAAATCTCTACGCTATCTACCGAGGCCATGGAACATACCGTTTCGAGCGAGAAAGCAAAACTGCTCTCTCGTGTTGCCCTGAATCCTTTTTTAGTTGAGTCATTCATGAAAAATACTAGTAATTGAAGTGGCTACACGTTTTTGCCCGGATCTCAGGTTGTTGGCACGCTCACTGAATGAGGTACAAAAATCCCCAGACATATCAAGTAACGAAAAAATGCGCATACAATGGGTCACCACGAAATTAATTTAACACATTAGAAAAATCAATGATCCTCTTTTCGTGATTGAAAATCGCACAACCTTAAAAGAGGAAATTCTGAAGAAAAAGCGCAGTATACAACCACAAACAGATACCGATGTCACAAATACAAAATAGATCTGTGATCTTTTCACTGCATTACAGTTTTAATTTATCGTTTATCGTGCTTAATATAATTTTATCTCAATTGTTTATTGCTTTTCACATCAATAATGAGTTTTTCTGCTGTTACATGGAATGTGCGCGGTTGTCGCGATTCAGTGAAGCGATACTAACTTTTTGAGTTCTTTAAACTAAACCATTCCAGTGATTTTTACTTTCTTCAGGAAACTCACACTGATAAAGCCCAATGGTAAATTGTATGGCGTTCATCTATTTTATTTTCCCATGGTAATTCACAGTCTGCTGGTGCGGCTATTTAATTGGTAAATAAAAATAAAAACATCCAGGTTTTGAAGGTGGCTGATGTTGTACCGGGTCTTCTGCTACACATACATCTAGAGGTACACGGCTAGCCAGTTCATCTGGTTAATGTTTATGCGCCCACCGTTGGGGTGGACCGGCTTGAATTTTTTAAAGGAAACATCAACCCAAACAACATAGTGACCCCTGAGAGAGAAGCTCTACAAATGTAGGAGAATGCAATTTACAGTTTTTTTATATCACTTTTCATTCTCTAGATATTCAACTTTTCATCAGTATTATGTAGGCAGCCATCTTGATTTTCACGCAAAGGAGTATGGGTAAAGTATGACATCATAGACTCTGTTGTCAGAAATTGAGAAAATGATTTCATCTATAACTTCAAAAGTTTAACTTAAAATTGGCTGAAAGTTTAGAGTTTGGTAGCATACATGTACTGGTGCCATCCATGTTTATAAAATAGTTGTCATGGAAACAGAACTGAGAATATTGATTTTACCAATGTAAGTAGGTTATATAGGTGATATATCACATGTTGACCACAAAAAGGGGACACAAAAGTGTCATTTTATATTTCACGACTAAAATATAAATTTTTATTTTTTTAACGTTTTTAGGAATATCTTCAGTTCATGTGTATTTGTAATATTCTAATTTCCATTACTATAATTATATACATGAGTAATATGCACAACAAAAATTTGAACTAATTCGCATCAGTATTTCTTAAGTTATAGATGAAATAATTTTCTCAATTTTTGACAAGTCTGCGTACACGTCTGGCAAGTCAAAAGGACTGTGGGTAGGAAAGTGGAAAGATAGGACTGAAAATCCTTTAAATATAGCGTGGAACAATAAAGGTGTGAAAATTCTTGTTACCTACCTCGGCAATAGCGCCACCTTTGTCAGTCAAAACTGGGACGGTGTTGTTGAAAACGTTGAGGCCAAGCTGGATTGGTGGTCACGTTTCTGCCCTTGCAATGACCTATAGAGGCCGCACTATTGTTATTAATCAACTAATTGCGTCCATACTTCTCCACTCTTGCATGTGCACTAGTCCACCCAAACAGATTGTTAATACTTTACAGAAACTCTTTCTGAACTTCTTCATCAGGGACGGCACTGGGTCCCTACTGAGACAGTTTATCTACTAGCTGCTGAGGATGAAAGAGAACGAGGATGAAAAGTAGCTGCCGAGACCTATGAATGCTGGGAACACAGTCTGCGTATCGTCAGAACGCGCTCACATTATTATGGTTGTGGTATACGGAAATATTTGATGTGAGGTTTACTGTCGAACATCAAACTATTTGCTTTGTCACATGACTCAAAACATGTCTAACATTATCGAATGTAAAATATTGTCTAATTTCATGCAAGGTTAATTTTTTGGGGACATTCATTTCAAATCATGCGGCCATTAATTTGATTCGAAACTTAAATAAATCTCAGGTATACACAACTGTAAACAGTTACGGAAGGCTGAACAACATAAACATGGACAAGTTCATGGGCGAGATTATGTCAGATTACGATGTAACATTGAGTGTACTTATTAATTGAGTTTGTGTCAGTTATTTCAAAGTCTGCTCAGTTCACTGAAACGAACTCTATCGTAAAACATATATTGGAAAGTTAGCGTTGCAGGTTTAGTTGATGGAAACGCATGTAAAAACATGTTTCAAATTATTCAGGTTCTGAACTACCGGATATATTTAATGATTTGTGATGATAGATGATGCTTCTGTCCAAGAGTTGATGCGACTGTTTGATTTATTGTCTACGGCTGTTTATGTCCTCGAGCTCCTGAAACAGAATATCTTCTTCTCAGTCATGTGACTTAGATGTACTTCCGACAAGGATATTGAAGCAATAACTGAATGAAGTTGTCGGCTACGTCACATTCATTATCATTGGCAATTCTTCATTGTCCGGTAGAACTTGAACTCGAGCTGACATTCAATTTTTATCGCTCGTAACAAATTTATTGTTTATTTCTATTTCAAACTTGGCTGAGAGGGCTCGTTTCTTGTGAAAATGCTCTGTCATGTTAGCAGTAATTCATCGGGTGTAACGTTTCAGTCGGCTTACAAGAAATATCATATCACTGAAATTGACTTAATTGAAGTACGAAGTGATCTCTTATTGGCAATGGATGGCTAGCAAGTCACTGTTCTGGTACTTCTATCTGTACGTGGGAGCGATCGACCAATGTAAATGCGGATCACGATATTATAATATTGTGTAAGAGCAGTATGCCGTAGGTATTATTTATTGTCGTTGTACTTCGTCTTCAAGCATGTGTGAAGAAGAGGAAGGGGAATCAGTCCTCAACTGTGTTTAAGGAAAGAATGGATTGAATAAAAGTAAGAATACATGCCGTAATTTGTAATCACTAGATTAAATCAACCTACTAATATGCAAATTAGACATAACTAATGACGTATTTATACAATGTACCTACAAGAATGATAATGCATTTTACATCTCTTAGTTTCATATTTTTGAGTATTATAGTTATTGGAACAACCTTGCCTTATGTAAAAGGGATCACTACCTATACGCATTTAATAAAAAATCAGGGAACGTGCCTACGTTTTTTCAACACATACGAGAAGTTACAAATACTGTTTAACTGTTTTTATGCGTAATAAAGATATTTAGTATATATAATTGTAATATATAATTATATTTACTGTATGCCACATGATATAAAGCAATGGCGCCATCATCGTATGGTTATGTATTTCCTTTTTTTATAATCACCGGAGGGTATTAGCTGAATAGCGCCTTTACTGCCAATGTGTTGACGTGTTTTTGGCCGTGTTCAATCATGCACCTAATACTCACAGATATTTGTCAATGTGTAGTTTTGAGCATCCATGGGTGTAAAATCTAAAATTTTTACCTCAAACCAAGCCCTAGAGTTTGATGTATTATATATCATATGGTCGACGTTTGCGAAATCAGAACAGTATTTAAATATCATGATTGATGATTTTATGTATGCCTCCCAAAACTATTCATTTTTTTTCAGGACGGGTGTCAGTCCTGTTCGTTATTTTTACACTTCAATATTGTCCAATATTCTCCAATATTGCTCCTCCAGCAATGTTGAAAATTAGTCAAATTTCATTGTCATGGCAATAATAATGCCACTACTTTTTCGCATGTCGATCAAAACTGTTCATATTCTACATATTCTGCGCATTCCATACACATATCGGGGCACTTGCCCTATCAACAAAATCGTACCAACAGCCTATCTGAATCAAAGAATACTCAGCAGATATGTTAAATATGTAATATTTCCACCTAATTACGCAAATTAGGGCGCAATATCCATATTTGGTGTTATTATAATTTGGTTTGTTCATCACAACAAATGGTTCAATAATGTGTGTATATTAGAGAACTATGGGGTTACATATTGTATAACCAGTATATACATATATATGATGATAGTAGATAATGAGGAATAATGAGCAGATATAATGACAAACGACTGGGATATAATGATATGTGACCTGTGTTAAAACGATATATGATAAGAATAATACGTTGAAAAACATGTGATGATATATGACAAGTATATAACGACAGATTACTAGCATGATATAGTGATAATATGCATGGTAAATCTAGGTTAATTTGGTGTTTACTGATTCTGAAATGAACACATCGTCTGTAAACAGATCATTGCTGCTAGCTGCTATACTATTATATTCATTCCAAGTTAGCATCTCATGACATTTAATAGTCTCTTCTGATTTTTGGTTCATGCAAATGACATTGCTGTCACATTAGTATTATTGCAATTTAGCGCGTTTATTCTATAACCAACCCGATATCGAAGAGAATTATCAAAAATAGCACCCCTCGACAAATGAATGTCGCTCTGCCTCTCCCCATCATTCACGTCATTCGGTGCTCAGTGGATAATATACTGAACTGGAGAGAATGGAATAGTCACAGTGTACCTGTGTACAGCTCGTGTGATAAAATCGCAGACAAGATACGATCAAGTGTTGTTAATTTCGAATCGCAATATACGAGAAAGCCCCGTAAACGCAAGCCCCGACTACGCATCCACTCCTTAAAACTAGGCTGTAAACTTTGACTTGAATGTGAATTATTTTTAAGGTCGAAATTAAAAGTAAAGACTAAATTATTACTTTACATCATCATGACATCCTGATATTTTACGAAGTTATAACACTCCCTTGACATGTTTTTATTCAACGTTTCCCGTAGTCATACAGACAACGGTCACATCATTTCTCGGTGATTGCAAGGGTCTGGTACATTGTATCGCCAGTTCCTTATATACACTTGTACGTATGTCCTGGATCCTTTTCGTTCATTTCGTGAAAATAGACAGATTTTATATAGTATAGCCACCTCAACAAAAACGATGGCCATCTCTGATATCTCAGCAACAAATGCATTCCTACATTATTATTGTAGGAGACAAAGACAACCCGAGGCATATAATGCGAAACTGGCGGCGTGATACATTTACGCGTTATGTAGCCATGACAACCACATCACTTTCTTTATTGTCGCATCCTGTTCGCATCAAGCGCAGCATTCTACTAATCAACTTTCAGCGCGCTTTTGTGTTCACTAATTTTATTGTGAATTTATTACTGGAATGACATTGTCGTAAATCTAGCTAGATGGTTAGTATTTGTTAAGGCTAATATTATTCAACACACACACATATATATATATATTATTTGCTTTTTCACCGTAATTATTCTTTGTAACACAAAAATATGCCGCCTAATAACTGGTAATCGCATTGTCCTAATACCGCATCTGTGGAGATAATACAACTCTGTGTTATGTGTTATTTTATATTACTCTGATATAAACGGAGATAAGAAGATAATCCCACCTCGAGTATGTGGAACGTGAAACACGCTATTTTATAATACGCTGATTGCTGATAAAAAATACACATGAGCTGGAAATAAAATCCTAATGATTTGCATGGAAAATAAGTACAGTTAAATATATATATATTCAATTTTTAAAAAAAACATCAAAAATATTACTGTATACCGTTTTTAGTTTTACGCTTTCAAATTGATGCTCCGGTTGTATTCATTAAATAGCAGATGGCCATCGAATTGAATGGTTTAAGTTGCGTACGATTTAGTTCTTAAAGGCACAAACACCGGCTGTTTTTGCATTGAATCCAATAATTGAGTATTCTGTCTGGCTGGGTAAAAACATGCTTATATTCCTACTGGAAGCACACGCGGTGCACTGTGGGTACAAAAACATAGATATTTCAACAGTTCTTAAATCATCAATAATATGAGAACAGCCGACATCGATCAACCTTTCAGCGACACTTCGCGGTTTTTGAATCAAAACAATGGGTTAACCGTAACTAATAGACAAGTTCGATTTATACGCACATTTCAATCACGTGGCATATTTCTCACAGGCATAAGTAGCTCAATTGGGAAGCTGATGCCAATTCCAATCGTCGTTTATAAATGATTCTATACTTACCTAAAAAATGCGTTCGTCGTGAATGAAAGACTCGTGAGACTGGACGCACTTATACATCACTGAACGATTATCCGTTTCAACTTGAAGTATTTTAGAATACATTTTCCGTGTGTAATATCTTATTATGTTCTATATTGTTTTGTACATACCGTTTTTCATCAATCATCAAGTGCTATTCTCGCTATGATTAATACGATTGCGCGTTCTTTTATCGAGAGCAGAAGAATATTTTCTCTTTCTCTCAATTGTCTGTATGTATGTTTCACGTATGGTACAGTTGTCATGCCAACGTTATGAAATACGTTCGGTGCATTTTGATTTTACCCTGGCACCCCTAATAATCAAAATGGACTGCGCCGTTTGCATTGACAAAAAAAAGCAACAGTTAGATTCCAACGTGAACAGGAACGTTATTGTATAATGTGAGCTGATGCCTATGGTCTATGTCGTGCTTTATTCAAATGATGATTATGAATCGAATATGGGAGGCTCACTTATGTGTATATCGCTTGTAATTCTCTTTTGCGGAACTGTCATATCCAGTGAAGGTGAGTTAATAACACGCAATCACAATATATCCTTGCTTAGCTCAAACTCACAGGTTGTACACACCGGGGACGTGCCAATGAATTCACAGGTTGTACATATCAAGACCTGCCAATGAATTCATACGTTGTACACATCGAGACGTGCCAATGAATACACAAGGTTGTACACACCGGGGATGTGCCAATGAATTCACAAGTTGTACACACCGGGGACGTGCCAATGAATTCACAGGTTGTACACACCGGGGACGTGCCAATGAATACACAGGTTGTACACGCCGGGAATGTGCCAATGAATTCACAGGTTTTACACACCGGGACATGCCAATGAATTCACAGGTTGTACACACCGGGGACGTGCCAATGAATTCACAGGTTGTACACACCGGGGACGTGCCAATGAATTCACAGGTTGTACACACCGGGGACGTGCCAATGAATTCACAGGTTGTACACATCGAGACGTGCCAATGAATTTTCGGGTTGCATACACCGGGAATGTGCCAATGAATACAAAACTTTACGCACAGGGGACGTGCCAATGAATTCACAGGTTGTACACACCGGGGATGTGCCAATGAATTCACAGGTTGCAAACACCAGGTATGTGCCAATGAATTCACAGGTTGTACACACCGGGGATGTGCCAATGAATTTATAGGTTGTACACACCTGGGATGTGCCAATGAATTCATAGGTTGTACACACCAGGGATGTGCCAATGAATTCACAGGTTGTACACACCAGGGGATGTGCCAATGAATTCATAGGTTTACACACCGGGGATGTGCCAATGAATTCACAGGTTGTACACACCAGGGATATGCCAATGAATTCACAGGTTGTACACACCAGGGATGTGCCAATGAATTCATAGGTTGTACACACCAGGGATGTGCCAATGAATTCACAGGTTGTACACACCAGGGATGTGCCAATGAATTCATAGTTTGTACACACATGTGCCAATGAATTCATAGGTTGTACACACCAGGGATGTGCCAATGAATTCACAGGTTGTACACACCAGGGATGTGCCAATGAATTCATAGGTTGTACACACATGTGCCAATGAATTCACAGGTTGTACACACAAGGGATGTGTCAATGAATTCACAGGTTGTACACACCAGGGATGTGCCAATGAATTCACAGGTTGTACACACCAGGGATATGCCAATGAATTCATAGGTTGTACACACCAGGGATGTGCCAATGAATTCATAGGTTGTACACACCAGGGATGTGCCAATGAATTCACAGGTTGTACACACCAGGGATGTGCCAATGAATTCATAGTTTGTACACACATGTGCCAATGAATTCACAGGTTGTACACACCGGGGATGTGCCAATGAATTCATAGGTTGTACACACAGGGGATGTGCCAATGAATTCATAGGTTGTACACACCAAGGATGTGCAAATGAATTCACAGGTTGTACACACCAGGGGATGTGCCAATGAATTCATAGGTTGTACACACCAGGGATGTGCCAATGAATTCACAGGTTGTACACACCAGGGATATGCCAATAAATTCACAGGTTGTACACACCAGGGATGTGCCAATGAATTCATAGGTTGTACACACCGGGATGTGCCAATGAATTCACAGGTTGTAAACACCAGGGATGTGCTAATGAATTCATAGGTTGTACACAGCGGGGATGTGCCAATGAATTCACAGGTTGTACACACCAGGGATATGCCAATAAATTCACAGGTTGTACACACCAGGGATGTGCCAATGAATTCATAGGTTGTACACACCGGGATGTGCCAATGAATTCACAGGTTGTAAACACCAGGGATGTGCTAATGAATTCATAGGTTGTACACAGCGGGGAAGTGCCAATGAATTCACAGGTTGTACACACCAGGGATATGCCAATGAATTCACAGGTTGTACACACCAGGGATGTGCCAATGAATTCACAGGTTGTAAACACCAGGGAAGTGCCAATGAATTCACAGGTTGTATACACCATGGATATGCCAATGAATTCATAGGTTGTACACACCAGGGATGTGCCAATGAATTCACAGGTTGTACACACCAGGGATGTGCCAATGAATTCACAGGTTGTACACACCGGGGATGTGCCAATGAATTCACAGGTTGTACACACCAGGGGATGTGCCAATGAATTCATAGGTTGTACACACCGGGCATGTGCCAATGAATTCATAGGTTGTACTCACCAGGGATATACCAATGAATTCACAGGTTGTACACACCAGGGATGTGCCAATGAATTCACAGGTTGTACACACCAGGGATATGCCAATGAATTCACAGGTTGTACACACCAGCGATGTGCCAATGAATTCGTAGGTTGTACACACCAGGGATGTGCCAATGAATTCACAGGTTGTACTCACCAGGGATGTGCCAATGTATTCATAGGTTGTACACACATGTGCCAATGAATTCATAGGTTGTACACACCAGGGATGTGCCAATGAATTCACAGGTTGTACACACCAGGGATGTGCCAATGAAGTCATAGGTTGTACACACATGTGCCAATGAATTCACAGGTTGTACACACAAGGGATGTGCCAATGAATTCACAGGTTGTACACACCAGGGATGTGCCAATGAATTCACAGGTTGTACACACCAGGGATGTGCCAATGAATTCATAGGTTGTACACACCAGGGATGTGCCAATGAATTCACAGGTTGTACACACCAGGGATGTGCCAATGAATTCACAGGTTGTACACACCGGGGATGTGCCAATGAATTCACAGGTTGTACACACCAGGGGATGTGCCAATGAATTCATAGGTTGTACACACCGGGCATGTGCCAATGAATTCATAGGTTGTACTCACCAGGGATATGCCAATGAATTCACAGGTTGTACACACCAGGGATGTGCCAATGAATTCACAGGTTGTACACACCAGGGATATGCCAATGAATTCACAGGTTGTACACACCAGCGATGTGCCAATGAATTCAAAGGTTGTACACACCAGGGATGTGCCAATGAATTCACAGGTTGTACTCACCAGGGATGTGCCAATGTATTAATAGGTTGTACACACATGTGCCAATGAATTCATAGGTTGTACACACCAGGGATGTGCCAATGAATTCACAGGTTGTACACACCAGGGATGTGCCAATGAAGTCATAGGTTGTACACACATGTGCCAATGAATTCACAGGTTGTACACACAAGGGATGTGCCAATGAATTCACAGGTTGTACACACCAGGGATGTGCCAATGAATTCACAGGTTGTACACACCAGGGATGTGCCAATGAATTCATAGGTTGTACAATGAATTTATAGGTTGTACACACCAGTGATATGCCAATGAATTCATAGGTTGTACACACCGGGGATGTGCCAATCAATTCACAGGTTGTTCACATCGAGATGTGCCAATGAATTCAAAACTTTACACACCGGAGACGTGCCAATGAATTCACAGGTTGTACACACCAGGGATATGCCGAATGAATTCACAGGTTGTACACAACAGGGATGTGACAACTAATTTACGGGTTGTACACACCAGGGATGTGCCAATGAATTCACAGGTTGTAAACACCAGGGATGTGCCAATGAATTCATAGGTTGTACACACCAGGGATGTGCCAATGAATTCAAAGGTTGTACACACCGGGGATGTGTCAATGAATTCACAGGTTGTACACACCAGGGATATGCCAATGAATTCACAGGTTGTACACACTGAGAATGTGCCAATGAATTCATAGGTTGTACACACAGGGGATGTGCCAATGAATTCACAGGTTGTACACACCAGGGGATGTGCCAATGAATTCATAGGTTGTACACACCGGGCATGTGCCAATGAATTCATAGGTTGTACTCACCAGGGATATGCCAATGAATTCACAGGTTGTACACACCAGGGATGTGCCAATGAATTCACAGGTTGTACACACCAGGGATATGCCAATGAATTCACAGGTTGTACACACCAGCGATATGCCAATGAATTCATAGGTTGTACACACCAGGGATGTGCCAATGAATTCACAGGTTGTACTCACCAGGAATGTGCCAATGTATTCATAGGTTGTACACACATGTGCCAATGAATTCATAGGTTGTACACACCAGGGATGTGCCAATGAATTCACAGGTTGTACACACCAGGGATGTGCCAATGAAGTCATAGGTTGTACACACATGTGCCAATGAATTCACAGGTTGTACACACAAGGGATGTGCCAATGAATTCACAGGTTGTACACACCAGGGATGTGCCAATGAATTCACAGGTTGTACACACCAGGGATGTGCCAATGAATTCATAGGTTGTACACACCAGTGATATGCCAATGAATTCATAGGTTGTACACACCGGGGATGTGCCAATCAATTCACAGGTTGTACACACCAGGGATGTGCCAATGAATTCACAGGTTGTATACACCGGGGATGTGCCAATGAATTCATAGGTTGTACACACCAGGGATGAGCCAATGAATTCACAGGTTGTACACGCCAGGGATGTGCCAATGAATTCATAGGTTGTACACACCAGGGATGTGCCAATGAATTCATAGGTTGTACACACCGGGCATGTGCCAATGAATTCATAGGTTGTACTCACCAGGGATATACCAATGAATTCACAGGTTGTACACACCAGGGATGTGCCAATGAATTCACAGGTTGTACACACCAGGGATATGCCAATGAATTCACAGGTTGTACACACCAGCGATGTGCCAATGAATTCGTAGGTTGTACACACCAGGGATGTGCCAATGAATTCACAGGTTGTACTCACCAGGGATGTGCCAATGTATTCATAGGTTGTACACACATGTGCCAATGAATTCATAGGTTGTACACACCAGGGATGTGCCAATGAATTCACAGGTTGTACACACCAGGGATGTGCCAATGAAGTCATAGGTTGTACACACATGTGCCAATGAATTCACAGGTTGTACACACAAGGGATGTGCCAATGAATTCACAGGTTGTACACACCAGGGATGTGCCAATGAATTCACAGGTTGTACACACCAGGGATGTGCCAATGAATTCATAGGTTGTACACACCAGGGATGTGCCAATGAATTCACAGGTTGTACACACCAGGGATGTGCCAATGAATTCACAGGTTGTACACACCGGGGATGTGCCAATGAATTCACAGGTTGTACACACCAGGGGATGTGCCAATGAATTCATAGGTTGTACACACCGGGCATGTGCCAATGAATTCATAGGTTGTACTCACCAGGGATATGCCAATGAATTCACAGGTTGTACACACCAGGGATGTGCCAATGAATTCACAGGTTGTACACACCAGGGATATGCCAATGAATTCACAGGTTGTACACACCAGCGATGTGCCAATGAATTCAAAGGTTGTACACACCAGGGATGTGCCAATGAATTCACAGGTTGTACTCACCAGGGATGTGCCAATGTATTAATAGGTTGTACACACATGTGCCAATGAATTCATAGGTTGTACACACCAGGGATGTGCCAATGAATTCACAGGTTGTACACACCAGGGATGT
The DNA here is from genome assembly GCF_978046115.1 of Saccoglossus kowalevskii. Lineage (NCBI taxonomy): Eukaryota > Metazoa > Hemichordata > Enteropneusta > Harrimaniidae > Saccoglossus > Saccoglossus kowalevskii. The sequence goes on from NC_140659.1 coordinate 21,940,531, forward strand.
GCCAATGAAGTCATAGGTTGTACACACATGTGCCAATGAATTCACAGGTTGTACACACAAGGGATGTGCCAATGAATTCACAGGTTGTACACACCAGGGATGTGCCAATGAATTCACAGGTTGTACACACCAGGGATGTGCCAATGAATTCATAGGTTGTACAATGAATTTATAGGTTGTACACACCAGTGATATGCCAATGAATTCATAGGTTGTACACACCGGGGATGTGCCAATCAATTCACAGGTTGTTCACATCGAGATGTGCCAATGAATTCAAAACTTTACACACCGGAGACGTGCCAATGAATTCACAGGTTGTACACACCAGGGATATGCCGAATGAATTCACAGGTTGTACACAACAGGGATGTGACAACTAATTTACGGGTTGTACACACCAGGGATGTGCCAATGAATTCACAGGTTGTAAACACCAGGGATGTGCCAATGAATTCATAGGTTGTACACACCAGGGATGTGCCAATGAATTCAAAGGTTGTACACACCGGGGATGTGTCAATGAATTCACAGGTTGTACACACCAGGGATATGCCAATGAATTCACAGGTTGTACACACTGAGAATGTGCCAATGAATTCATAGGTTGTACACACAGGGGATGTGCCAATGAATTCACAGGTTGTACACACCAGGGGATGTGCCAATGAATTCATAGGTTGTACACACCGGGCATGTGCCAATGAATTCATAGGTTGTACTCACCAGGGATATGCCAATGAATTCACAGGTTGTACACACCAGGGATGTGCCAATGAATTCACAGGTTGTACACACCAGGGATATGCCAATGAATTCACAGGTTGTACACACCAGCGATATGCCAATGAATTCATAGGTTGTACACACCAGGGATGTGCCAATGAATTCACAGGTTGTACTCACCAGGAATGTGCCAATGTATTCATAGGTTGTACACACATGTGCCAATGAATTCATAGGTTGTACACACCAGGGATGTGCCAATGAATTCACAGGTTGTACACACCAGGGATGTGCCAATGAAGTCATAGGTTGTACACACATGTGCCAATGAATTCACAGGTTGTACACACAAGGGATGTGCCAATGAATTCACAGGTTGTACACACCAGGGATGTGCCAATGAATTCACAGGTTGTACACACCAGGGATGTGCCAATGAATTCATAGGTTGTACACACCAGTGATATGCCAATGAATTCATAGGTTGTACACACCGGGGATGTGCCAATCAATTCACAGGTTGTACACACCAGGGATGTGCCAATGAATTCACAGGTTGTATACACCGGGGATGTGCCAATGAATTCATAGGTTGTACACACCAGGGATGAGCCAATGAATTCACAGGTTGTACACGCCAGGGATGTGCCAATGAATTCATAGGTTGTACACACCAGGGATGTGCCAATGAATTCATAGGTTGTACACACCGGGCATGTGCCAATGAATTCATAGGTTGTACTCACCAGGGATATGCCAATGAATTCACAGGTTGTACACACCAGGGATGTGCCAATGAATTCACAGGTTGTACACACCAGGGATATGCCAATGAATTCACAGGTTGTACACACCAGCGATGTGCCAATGAATTCATAGGTTGTACACACCAGGGATGTGCCAATGAATTCACAGGTTGTACTCACCAGGGATGTGCCAATGTATTCATAGGTTGTACACACATGTGCCGATGAATTCATAGGTTGTACACACCAGGGATGTGCCAATGAATTCACAGGATGTACACACCAGGGATGTGCCAATGAAGTCATAGGTTGTACACACATGTGCCAATGAATTCACAGGTTGTACACACAAGGGATGTGCCAATGAATTCACAGGTTGTACACACCAGGGATGTGCCAATGAATTCACAGGTTGTACACACCAGGGATGTGCCAATGAATTCATAGGCTGTACACACCAGTGATATGCAAATGAATTCATAGGTTGTACACACCGGGGATGTGCCAATCAATTCACAGGTTGTACACAACAGGGATATGCCGAATGAATTCACAGGTTGTACACACCAGGGATGTGACAACTAATTTACGGGTTGTACACACCAGGGATGTGCCAATGAATTCACAGGTTGTAAACACCAGGGATGTGCCAATGAATTCATAGGTTGTACACACCAGGGATGTGCCAATGAATTCATAGGTTGTAGACATCGAGACGTGCCAATGAATTTACGGGTTGCATACACCGAGAATGTGCCAATGAATTCAAAACTTTACACACAGGAGACGTGCCAATGAATTCACAGGTTGTACACACCGGGGATGTGCCAATGAATTCACAGGTTGTACACACCAGGGATATGCCAATGAATTAACAGGTTGTACACACCGGGGATGTGTCAATGAATTCACAGGTTGTACGCACCGGGGATGTGCCAATGAATTCATAGGTTGTACACAAGAGGGATGTGCCAATGAATTCACAGGTTGTACACACCGGGGATGTACCAATGAATTCATAGGTTGTACACACCAGGGATGTGCCAATGAATTAACAGGTTGTACACACCAGGGATGTGCCAATGAATTCATAGGTTGTACACACCAGGGATGTGCCAATGAATTCACAGGTTGTACACACCGGGGATGTGCCAATGAATTCATAGGTTGTATACACCGGGGATGTGCCAATGAATTCATAGGTTGTACACACCAGGGATGAGCCAATGAATTCACAGGTTGTACACGCCAGGGATGTGCCAATGAATTCATAGGTTGTACACACCAGGGATGTGCCAATGAATTCACAGGTTGTACACACCGGGGATGTGCCAATGAATTCATAGGTTGTACACACCGGGGATGTGACAATTAATTCACAGGTTGTACACACCAGGGATGTGCCAATGAATTCACAGGTTGTACACACCGGGGATGTACCAATGAATTCATAGGTTGTACACACCAGGGATGTGCCAATGAATTAACAGGTTGTACACACCAGGGATGTGCCAATGAATTCATAGGTTGTACACACCAGGGATGTGCCAATGAATTCACAGGTTGTACACACCGGGGATGTGCCAATGAATTCATAGGTTGTATACACCGGGGATGTGCCAATGAATTCATAGGTTGTACACACCAGGGATGAGCCAATGAATTCACAGGTTGTACACACCAGGGATGTGCCAATGAATTCACAGGTTGTACACACCAGGGATGTGCCAATGAATTCATAGGTTGTACACACCAGGGATGTGCCAATGAATTCATAGGTTGCACACACCAGGGATGTGCCAATGAATTCATAGGTTGTACACAGCGGGGATGTGCCAATGAATTCATAGGTTGTACACACCAGGGATGTGCCAATGAATTCATAGGTTGTACAAACCGGGGATGTGCCAATGAATTCATAGGTTGTACACACCGGGGATGTGCCAATGAATTCACAGGTTGCAAACACCAGGTATGTGCCAATGAATTCACAGGTTGTACACACCGGGGATGTGCCAATGAATTCACAGGTCGTACACACCGGGGAAGTGTGCCAATGAATTCATAGGTTGTACACACCAGGGATGTGACAGTGAATTCACAGGTTGTACACACCGGGGATGTGCCAATGAATTCACAGGTTGTACACACCAGGGATATGCCAATGAATTCACAGGTTGTACACACCAGGGATGTGCCAATGAATTCATAGGTTGTACACGCCAGGGATATGTCAATTAATTCATAGTTTTTACACAGCGGGGATATGCCAATGAATTCATAGGTTGTACACCCCAGGGATGTGCCAATTAATTCACAAGTTTTACACACCGGGGATTTGCAATGAATTAACAGGTTGTACACACCAGGGATATGCCAATAAATTCACAGGTTGTACACACCAGGGATGTGCCAATGAATGCACAGGTTGTACACACCAGGGATGTGACAATGAATTCACAGGTTGTACACACCAGGGATGTGCCAATGAATTCACAGGTTGTACACAGCGGGGATGTGCCAATGAATGCACAGGTTGTACACACCAGGGATGTGACAATAAATTCACAGGTTGTACACACCAGGGATGTGCCAATGAATGCACAGGTTGTACACACCAGGGATGTGACAATGAATTCACAGGTTGTACACAGTGGGGATGTGCCAATGAATTCATAGGTTGTACACACCAGGGATGTGCCAATGAATTCACAGGTTGTACACAGTGGGGATGTGCCAATGAATTCATAGGTTGTACACACCAGGGATATGCCAATGAATTCACAGGTTGTACACACCAGGGATATGCCAATGAATTCGCAGGTTGTACACAGTGGGGATGTGCCAATGAATTCATAGGTTGTACACACCAGGGATGTGCCAATGAATTCACAGGTTGTACACAGTGGGGATGTGCCAATGAATTCATAGGTTGTACACACCAGGGATGTGCCAATGAATTCACAGGTTGTACACAGTGGGGATGTGCCAATGAATTCATAGGTTGTACACACCAGGGATGTGCCAATGAATTCACAGGTTGTACACACCGGGATGTGACAATGAATTCACAGGTTGTACACACCGGGATGTGACAATGAATTCACAGGTTGTACACACCGGGATGTGACAATGAATTCACAGGTTGTACACACCAGGGATGTGCCAATGAATTCACAGGTTGTACACACCGGGATGTGACAATGAATTCACAGGTTGTACACACCAGGGATGTGCCAATGAATTCACAGGTTGTACACAGTGGGGATGTGCCAATGAATTCATAGGTTGTACACAGCGGGGATGTGCCAATGAATTCACAGGTTGTACACACCAGGGATGTGCCAATGAATTCACAGGTTGTACACAGCGGGGATGTGCCAATGAATTAACAGGTTGTACACAGCGGGGATGTGCCAATGAAAACACAGTTTGTACACACCAGGGATGTGCCAATGAATTCACAGGTTGTACACACCAGGGATGTGACAATGAATTCACAGGTTGTACACAGTGGGGATGTGCCAATGAATTCATAGGTTGTACACAGCGGGGATGTGCCAATGAATTCACAGGTTGTACACACCAGGGATGTGCCAATGAATTCACAGGTTGTACACAGCGGGGATGTGCCAATGAATTAACAGGTTGTACACAGCGGGGATGTGCCAATGAAAACACAGTTTGTACACACCAGGGATGTGCCAATGAATTCACAGGTTGTACACACCAGGGATGTGACAATGAATTCACAGGTTGTACACAGTGGGGATGTGCCAATGAATTCATAGGTTGTACACAGCGGGGATGTGTCAATGAATTCACAGGTTGTACACACCAGGGATGTGCCAATGAATTCACAGGTTGTACACAGTGGGGATGTGCCAATGAATTCATAGGTTGTACACAGCGGGGATGTGCCAATGAATTCACAGGTTGTACACACCAGGGATGTGCCAATGAATTCACAGGTTGTACACAGCGGGGATGTGCCAATGAATTAACAGGTTGTACACAGCGGGGATGTGCCAATGAAAACACAGTTTGTACACACCAGGGATGTGCCAATGAATTCACAGGTTGTACACACCAGGGATGTGACAATGAATTCACAGGTTGTACACAGTGGGGATGTGCCAATGAATTCATAGGTTGTACACAGCGGGGATGTGTCAATGAATTCACAGGTTGTACACACCAGGGATGTGCCAATGAATTCACAGGTTGTACACAGTGGGGATGTGCCAATGAATTCATAGGTTGTACTCACCAGGGATATACCAATGAATTCACAGGTTGTACACACCAGGGATGTGCCAATGAATTCACAGGTTGTACACACCGGGGATGTGCCAATGAATTCACAGGTTGTACACACCAGGGATGTGACAATGAATTCACAGGTTGTACACAGTGGGGATGTGCCAATGAATTCATAGGTTGTACACAGCGGGGATGTGCCAATGAATTCACAGGTTGTACACACCAGGGATGTGCCAATGAATTCACAGGTTGTACACAGCGGGGATGTGCCAATGAATTAACAGGTTGTACACAGCGGGGATGTGCCAATGAAAACACAGTTTGTACACACCAGGGATGTGCCAATGAATTCACAGGTTGTACACACCGGGGATGTGCCAATGAATTAACAGGTTGTACACAGCAGGGATGTGCCAATGAATTCACAGGTTGTACACACCAGGGATGTGCCAATGAATTCACAGGTTGTACACACCAGGGATATGCCAATGAATTCACAAGTTGTACACACCAGGGGTATGCCAATGAATTCATAGGTTGTACACACCAAGGACATGCCAATGAATTCACAGGTTGTACACACCAGGGATATGCCAATGAATTCACAGGTTGTACACACCAGGGATGTGCCAATGAATTCACAGGTTGTACACAGTGGGGATGTGCCAATGAATTCACTGAATGTACACACCAGGGATGTGCCAATGAATTCGCAGATTGTACACAGCGGGGATGTGCCAATGAATTCATAGGTTGTACACACCAGGGATGTGCCAATGAATTCACAGGTTGTACACCGCGGGGATGTGCCAATGAATTAACAGGTTGTACACAGCGGGGATGTGCCAATGAATTCACAGGTTGTACACACCAGGGATGTGCCAATGAATTCACAGGTTGTACACACCGGGGATGTGCCAATGAATTAACAGGTTGTACACAGCGGGGATGTGCCAATGAATTCACAGGTTGTACACACCAGGGATGTCCCAATGAATTCACAGGTTGTACACACCAGGGATATGGCAATGAATTCACAGGTTGTACACACCAGGGATATGCCAATGAATTCATAGGTTGTACTCACCAGGGATATGCCAATGAATTCACAGGTTGTACACACCAGGGATATGCCAATAAATTCACAGGTTTTACACACCAGGGATATGCCAATGAATTCACAGGTTGTACACAGTGGGGATGTGCCAATGAATTCACTGAATGTACACACCAGGGATGTGCCAATGAATTCGCAGTTTGTACACAGCGGGGATGTGCCAATGAATTCATAGGTTGTACACACCAGGGATGTGCCAATGAATTCACAGGTTGTACACAGCGGGGATGTGCCAATGAATTAACAGGTTGTACACAGCGCGGATGTGCCAATGAATTCACAGGTTGTACACACCAGGGATGTGCCAATGAATTCACAGGTTGTACACACCGGGGATGTGCCAATGAATTAACAGGTTGTACACAGCGGGGATGTGCCAATGAATTCACAGGTTGTACACACCAGGGATGTGCCAATGAATTCACAGGTTGTACACACCAGGGATATGGCAATGAATTCACAGGTTGTACACACCAGGGATATGCCAATGAATTCATAGGTTGTACTCACCAGGGATATGCCAATGAATTCACAGGTTGTACACACCAGGGATATGCCAATAATTTCACAGGTTGTACACACCAGGGATATGCCAATGAATTCACAGGTTGTACACACCAGGGATGTGCCAATGAATTCATAGGTTGTACACACTGGGGATGTGCCAATGAAATCACAGGTTGTACACACCAGGGATATGCCAATGAATTCATAGGTTGTACACACCAGGGATGTGCTAATGAATTCACAGGTTGTACACACCAGGGATGTGCCAATGAATTCACAGGTTGTACACACCAGGGATATGGCAATGAATTCACAGGTTGTACACACCAGGGATATGCCAATGAATTCATAGGTTGTACTCACCAGGGATATGCCAATGAATTCACAGGTTGTACACACCAGGGATATGCCAATAAATTCACAGGTTGTACACACCAGGGATATGCCAATGAATTCACAGGTTGTACACAGTGGGGATGTGCCAATGAATTCACTGAATGTACACACCAGGGATGTGCCAATGAATTCGCAGTTTGTACACAGCGGGGATGTGCCAATGAATTCATAGGTTGTACACACCAGGGATGTGCCAATGAATTCACAGGTTGTACACAGCGGGGATGTGCCAATGAATTTACAGGTTGTACACAGCGCGGATGTGCCAATGAATTCACAGGTTGTACACACCAGGGATGTGCCAATGAATGCACAGGTTGTACACACCGGGGATGTGCCAATGAATTAACAGGTTGTACACAGCGGGGATGTGCCAATGAATTCACAGGTTGTACACACCAGGGATGTGCCAATGAATTCACAGGTTGTACACACCAGGGATATGGCAATGAATTCACAGGTTGTACACACCAGGGATATGCCAATGAATTCATAGGTTGTACTCACCAAAGATATGCCAATGAATTCACAGGTTGTACACACCAGGGATATGCCAATAAATTCACAGGTTGTACACACCAGGGATATGCCAATGAATTCACAGGTTGTACACACCAGGGATGTGCCAATGAATTCATAGGTTGTACACACTGGGGATGTGCCAATGAAATCACAGGTTGTACACACCAGGGATATGCCAATGAATTCATAGGTTGTACACACCAGGGATGTGCTAATGAATTCACAGGTTGTACACACCAGGGATGTGCCAATGAATTCACAGGTTGTATACACCGGGGATGTGCCAACGAATTCACAGGTTGCAAACACCAGGGATGTGCCAATGAATTCATAGGTTGTACACAGCGGGGATGTGCCAATGATTTCACAGGTTGTAAACACCGGGGATGTGCCAATGAATTAACAGGTTGTATACACCAGGGATGTGCCAATGAATTCACAGGTTGTAAACACCAGGGATGTGCCAACGAATTCACAGGTTGCAAACACCAGGGATGTGCCAATGAATTCATAGGTTGTACACAGCGGGGATGTGCCAATGATTTCACAGGTTGTAAACACCGGGGATGTGCCAATGAATTAACAGGTTGTACACACCAGGGATGTGCCAATGAATTCATAGGTTGTACACAACGGGACGTTCCAATGAATTCATAGGTTTACACATCGGGACGTTCCAATGAATTCATAGGTTTACACATCGGGACGTTCCAATGAATTCACAGGTTGTACACACCAGGGATATGCTTATATTTCGAACACAATGTATTGCAATTAATTATTGCAATTAAGTATTGTTCCGTCGTGCATTTCGTGATTTCCCACGTCTTCTATCTAATTACACGGCTATGAGAAAGCTGCGTTATTAGCGCAAACTACACTATTATAGTATCTGACATAACCAGTTAAAATTGATAGTAATAATATTATAAGATTAGTTAAAAGTATCACAGTATAACTAAATTACATAATGTGAAACAGTCAGTGTTTCGTATACGCGACGGTACCACCACATTAAAACTAATCCCAAACTGTAAATATTAAAAAATATTTAATAGATACAATATTAAATTGAAATTAAAATTGCCATATTTTTCTCTATACTAGGATTGTGTCATTTGTTTATCGTTTTCGCTAATGACCGGGTCAGGGGTCATTCAGAAAAAACATAACTTCCAAAGAGCAGTCGAACGTGAGAGGTTTACTGCATTTTTTTTCAAACTGCGGGAGATTAATCATAATATCTAGCTGTCAGAAATCCCTGAAGGTGCCTTTTAAACCGCGAACAATCAATCAAAACAGCGCGATTCAATCGTGTATTGGTAACATTTACCCGCAATACTTCATAACTATATAATAAAAGCTTACTTCTTGGCTTCATTTGACTCACTTCTTGTCCTGCAGGATTTTGCGAATGTATAATAATTGCTACAATAGGATAAGCGACACTATTACTGTAACCATTTATCAGGTCCTATCGCGACGAGACGACGTTTTACGACATCACATCCCCCAATTACTCTCTACAGTTCTCTTGTGGATGGAATCTAATTTCATCTCTGAGTAAGTGTATGTCATGACTCGCACAAATCACCAGCAACATGTGGTAAATGGGACGGCTAAACCACGCGACAAAGCATTGCTATGGTACAATAATAGTTAGAACATATAATAGGTAATTTAATTTGAAAATAACCAGAACATTAATCTTTGACAATTCGATTTTGTTTAAAAAATTGCGTTTTTTTTTACATATAGTCTGGGAACTAATCCCGTTGCTTGTGTCATCTGTTGGCACACGAAAAGTTGACGTTTATGTTGTTTCACATACGAGTCTTTCAACGTAATTAATTGCATTAAGACGTGCATTGAATGCAAAAATAAAATCTAGCCAATGCGAGCTTCTAGTATAATTGACACAATTGCAACCAACTATGTGTGCTTTCAACGTCATCCTGTTTGTTTCAGTTCAAATATTTCAAGTTGATAAAGTCGCGAGTGAAAATGCGTCGGATTAGTCAACCGGAAGTGGCTATTGTAGAATATTCCACACCGATCGATATTTGTATGTTTGCCCAAATAGAAACTAGCTACGATATTCAAACTCAGAAGTGTATTAATTACAAAAAGGTATATTTTACACAAACAAATGTTAAGAAGAAAAATCCATTTCTAACAGTTTGTAAATATAATATATCTATATAATGTACATATAATATACATATACATATACATATCCTTGGAAGGAAAAGATGTATAATAATAAGGTTATTACGAGGATATCTGTTGCTCGTCTGTCGATACTAGGTATGTACTGTCTTCGTGCATACTTTGAGGTATCCTCGTAATAATCTTATATTATTTAAATGAAAGGTTTCAGATACTAGTATACGAAGCGATCCAGAAAACGTCTCAACAGCATTAACACAAACTCCCTAAAATTTGATCATACGTTTATATAGTTATTAACGGCGATCTATTGTGTCTATTCTATAGTTAGATTATGTTGTTGTTAATACAGTATTTGTTTTATTACGTCCCTGCTGAGCTTGATAATTGCCATCCACTAACTATGCTAATTCCCTCTTCCCTATCGGAGAGATCTTAATTTCTTTAGGTTTATCATCACTGTTAGAATCTGTATCACTACGCAGGGTCACGTAGTCATTTTTTAATAAATCAACCCTTATCATATATTTAGGTGGGTTTATAGCGATACCTTTAACGGGAGTATTCAGCTATGTCATGGTAATAACATTGTGATGCAATTTGTTTTATATATATGATATTGTTCACTTTTTGATTTTTAAAATTATGGATAAAATAGCCTTGCTTCGATTTCGAGTTTTTACATTGTCGTCTACAAAGAGTTTAATTGTAGTGCAAGACCTTTACTACGTAGCCTTAACGGTTATAACCTCCAATTACATTCACTTAAACAGCTTAGTTAAAGTCATGGTTAGTTTAATCCCGTGTTTTAATGCGAATAGTGGCAGAAAAAACGCCAAGTGACGAAATAAATATCCCATGATAGATAAATAGATAAATAATCTATGGAGAGAACATTCTCCAAACGTGAATGTATTATCAATATCTATGTTTCTAAAGTAATGTTATTTTATACTAAGGTTAGCTTCGCATTAAATCATAATTGTTATATGGCACTTACAGATTGCACGTCCGTTATAACACGGGATAGACATCACAGTCACGCGTGGCCGCGAGTTCACTGTACCAACGCAGACAGCGTGATTACGCGAAGCTTTGCCAAATCTGACATACGGTGATTTGGTTATATTTAAACACTGGCAAACACGAACTCATTAAGTCACTCGTTGATATTGACGTTGACCGCAATTAACCAGCTCTTGGTGATAACAAGTATTTGTATTTTCTTTAGTAACGTGTATGCGAAAGATAGATGTGTAATTTACTGTAATATACTATTTCATCACATTACAGATACGTGATATCGTTACAATAAGGCTGACGATTACGTTTAACATTTACGGACAAATCCTGTTTATATTCCTCGATCGAAACCAAATATATGTCGACAATCTCGCCTTCACCATAAACACGACGTCGCTGCCTCGCGTCATGTACGAGTTACACACATCAGAAAACCTAATTTGCGACATAGCCGAGACACGTAGTCAAGATCTTCCGTTTTTAGTGTTCACTACTAATATACTGAATTAACAACACTGTACATCTAAATAGACATTAAGAGGCAAAGAGAGTACTAAGTGTGGAGTTACCATGGCAACTAATATGAGTCGTCTATTGCGTTAGCATGTAGTAAATGCAAATTTAGAAGTTTAATTTCTGCGTTTTGACGTTCGCCATGATTATAATATTCTATACAATGAAAACACAAAGACCTCACAGGAATAGAAAAAAAAAACAGCTGGAAAAACATCAAATGGACCGCTTTGAAAGAAAGAGTCGCGGCAATATTACGCTCTTATCGAAAGCTTTGTAGTAGAATGAATATACAGGTTTGAGGCAGTGTTGTGACCCCTTTAGTTAACATACATGAATGAGTATACATTTAATTTATTATTGTACATCGTCACGCAAATGACTTTTATTAAATATAAAGGTTACGTAAGCCATTCTTGTTGAGAGCAACAGAGCTACGAGGCTGGTTTTCAGCCATAATTCGAATAGTTGCTCATTGTCGCACGTCATCGCGTCCATTATGGGAAATTGATGCTGGGGAGGGGGTCACGTGGTTTCCTCGTACTCAATGAGATCTCGGCGGCCATTTACAAATAATATCAATTCTGTTTAGCTGAAAACTGCATAATTCGTTGAATTAAATACAGTAAATATTTAGGCTAGACAGTGTTTAATATAATTGGAAGTATATCGCCACGAGGTGATAAGATGGAGGAAGCGAATTCGCTTGATAAATTAACCGAGGCTTTCATCTTTTTTCGTATGTCCACAAAATGCCATTCAGTGAAGCACAACTGTTTTATTGTGTTCATTTAATAAGCATACTCAGCCTATTCAAATTAGGAAAATTGTACCCATGATGTTAGCCATTGAAATAGACAAGATTATGATTATGTATTTGTATCATTATTCATTCTCCCATGATAGAACACGTGCTTGTAATCTCAGACATCTCAGACATCTCAAACATGGTTGATAAAAAAAAGTATGAAATTGGAAAATATTTCCGCAGATCAAATGATTATTTACTATCAACAACAGGAAATTTGCAAATTCGAACGCAGAGTATAAGTGAGATGGGACTATTAATAATGTAAGAATTGATTAATATCATATGATGCAATCACATGTACACCTGGATCACTTATTTGATATTGTTTTTAAGAAACGTCTGTATATTTTGACGTATAATCTAATAATATTGTAGGGTAATTGAATCTGTAATTCCAGTGGAAATTAAAAAAAAAAAAAAAAAAAAATCTTAGTTTCTGTGTCGACATTCTGGATGGATTTACTGGAATTGATTGGATACATTGGATGACTAAAACAGATGCGACGATCTCATTTCTTTGTAAATGTGTCAAGGTGATTTCTTTCTTTGCGACTTTCCTTTGGAACCAGTTTTCTTCGATCCGCACTACCAATCCCTAAGAATAAAACACATCACCAATCGTGCATGGAACTGGGTTATTGCGATTTCACAGTCATGGCAAAAGTGTCCATGTATCATTGGTTTCATTCATTTATTGGACGATACTCTCTACTAAGATGCACGTTCTCATATGACATATGTTGTACAGAAATGAAAGTTTATGGCAATTATAATTGCGTTTGTTTTATCTGTGTTAATACGTATACAGTATCGTTAATTCGACCGGGAATATACGTAGTATGAGGTGTTTATATTGACTCAGTGTTGTTAATGTGTTCGTGTTCGCGGAACTGCTCCCCAGTTAATGGTGCTTGATGTGACAGACAAAACAGGAGAATTAGCTGTGACATTCTGTTCAACACGGGCCATATTAGATACGCATGTTGTACCTAATTCATCGTCTTAATAAAACGGAGACGATCCGAATGGCGTTGTGCAAGTTGTCAGAGCGGGGTGTAATTAACTGTACGTGACAGATGCGATTACAGTGTCACCATTACGACGTGCACGTGACGAGAATTTATAAAGGCCGCATTGTCTCATCAAATAAACCGTTTGGAGCGATTAATCCACTGAAGAACGTGTCAAAGGCGAGGTATCTTGCCGTCGAGTTCAAGTCCCCTATTGAATGTTGCTGTTGATTCTATATCAACTGATTTCGTTAATTAATATATTTAATGATCTAGGTCTAATACATCTGTTATGGTTGACAGTTCGTCCAACAAACAATCGTTGATCTGTGTTAGTATTTCTCAGCTAACTGTAATGAAAAACATCCCGTATACATTTGCATATCGTTGGTACGCTGTGTTCGCGTGTACTGGTCCCATCTTAGCAGCTATGTTCCTAATAAGGGGACAAACAAATATTACTCTATTTTACATTACTATTGATTGCCAATTATGACGATGATCGTCTCTCTGAAAGAAACCAAGACTTAGCTCGTAACCATAGCAACGAGCGAGATGAGCATATGGAACACACTAGTCACTAATACGTGCAGGAACGCAGAGAGATGAAAAACATTTATCAACACTATAAGACATAACTTAACAAATCCAGTAATCCACTACACGTTTTATTTTGAGGGAATGCCCTCATCGTCATACTTTGCTTTCCTGTAAACCGAATATAATTATTTTTGCACAAATACATGCGCAAGATCTTTTTATTGAGTTTCTATTTTCTAACTAATCTACATCATTCGTCTGTATATCCGCATTTCAAAGCCATGCTCATGTATGCCTCGGGTTCATGCCTCACTGTTAGCCATGTAATTGACTATCCATAATCTAATTGAAATACATAATTTTGAATGGAACAGTTTTTTTTTTCATTTTGTTGTGTTTCCATCAATTTCAATTTTAAGCGTCGTTTCAAGCCGCAAGCCACCATGGCCAATTTTATGTTGAGTAGCCAGTGATGTAAATCTGACACTACTCCCGCAATCACACCAAAGATACGCCAGCATTCGTCGCGAAGCATTGCCCGGATATTGCATGCAAATACAACCACTCGGCTATGACCTATGCACATGGGTATAGTTGACTGTGAATTTTTTCTAAATTTCAAATAATAATTTCGATGTCGTCATTCTGAAATCACATTACATAATATTCATGTGTATGCATGGTAATGTTACATCGAGACATTAACCTAATTACACATGATGTTTTTATTTTCACTCACTACATATGAGAAAGAGGCATAACATTATATCCGAAACTAATACGGTGCAGCGGGGAATCTGATTGGTAGCTATATTATAGTGAGGCGAGCTCTTTTCACGGGTGAAATGCGGTTCCTATAGAAAGGCAACACAATCGAATCGAATATCCATAGCATTACTGGAACTGTAACGAATGGAAACACGTGGTATTTCGAAGATTATTTCATACAATTGTATGTACCTGTTGATTCTTTCGCACATGAAATAACTTTCAGATATAGAGTCTAAATTTGAAGACAATGTCCATTCATCAGTGATCGACAGTTGTTATTAATAGCGCTATAATTGGCCTCCCGTAGATGATATAATGATTTTGAAATTTAAATTGGCTATTGTGAATAAGGAATTTTATGGTCGGTAGTGCGGACTCGATTTAGTATATCTAGCAACACCTTCCTATATGAAGCAATAACACAACTGTGGAATGAGATGATTCATCTTGTCATTACATCACTGTAACCATGGTGACGCGCACCATAACATCAATCATTGATTGAACCACGAGGATGGAAATCGTCAAATATCATTGTTTTGTTGTATACCACAAGTTAAGTCTCGCTTCAGTGCTAAGTGAAATTATAGCTGCGTCCTCCGGTATGCCTCAAGTAATTCGGGAAGTGATCTTTTCAGAGAATGCCATCTATAATTTTGTGTTTGACTGGAATTTAAACATTTGCGTTAGCCAAAAGAAACTGATATTGATAATCCTCCGAAGACCTTTCTACACCAGTCGCCATTAATTACTATGTTGCTACAGGTTGTCGATACTGGAAAATTAATGCAACAAGTATAATGAAAATATCAAAATAGAGTTTCCGACCAATCAGCATTACGGGTTGTCCAGGGAAGTGCATGTGCTTGACACCCCCATCGTAACTACTATTCATTCACGGCACATATCGTGTTGCACATAAAATAGATTTGCACACTCTAGGGGCATCTGTAATCACATTTCATAAAATAAATGAAACGCAAACAAATCTGTAATGCAGTTTCGATCAGTGTTGAAATACGCGCGTATACATATGTGTGATCTGAGGTTCCAAATCGTATTATTTGACACATACGTGAATAAATGCTTTCGAAATCAAGTGATGTTTACCATATATCCAGCTGAGTTATCTAACCAGACACTGACGCTCAGAGTTGCTTAATGCGCATGCGCGGCAAATGCGCCGATGTTAACACCATGACAATTATAGTTACCAGTATTAAATAGCGCTATATTATAGTTGTTGCTACTCCGTTTTTTATCGTCATCATCCGATAGGAAAAACGAATTTCAACGCAGACAAAAGCAACCACTCGTAGTAGGAGTTTAATGTAATTTACTACATTCATAATGACTCTACTAATAATATTGACGGACATTGTAACACAGTTTCGGTTATTGAGTTTCACTCGTTTAAAGTAAACACAATTTTCCAATATTGGTTCGGTAATGAAAATGGAATTACAATGCCATGGCATGGTTTAAATGAAATTGCCGCTTCTGAGCTGCTGCTATACCAACAGTATCTCCATGGCGATATTATACATGTTATTATGTATGTACATTACTCACGGTGTCAATTTAAAATGCAAACGTGTGTAACTATATAATATACCGATTTGTATACGATAATATAACTACAAAACATATCAAACCAAGATATGCCTAACAATAGAGCCATCACAATGGATGATACGCTGCAATTTAAAATAATGTGACTGAAGGAGAAAAGCCCGCGAATAAGCTGATATATTTGGTTGATGTTTTTGTAAAACTTATTATTTGCATGGGTATATACTCCAGCTTAACCTCAATTTAGATTAGTTTTTTTCAGATCATAGCGGTAAAAACAGCTTTTCACAGTGTTATAAATCACCCCTACCCAATAATAGATATGCTTACAATCGTCATATTAAATATGCATTATTACTCATCACTCTAAACCCTTGTAGACTGACACAATGCGTAGTATTGACTTATTTGGATGTTGAAGGCGACGTTTATTTAAGCTTTATTTATTCTTTTCCACATGATCCAACATAAAACCACTAGGAGCGACAAGTAAAGTAAATGCGTGTTTCTTACATTGTCACTGATTAGTATGCCAGTTTACTCATCAAGGACTATTGATATGGCTTTTAGACGATTGCGTGCAATGATCAACGAAACACGTCAATGTAACGACTTGACATTAATTTGCATAAGTGATGCATACATTATACGATCAAGTGGGCGAACAGTTAATGGGTTTGTGGAAGAAGTAATAATGACGCTTTACATTTAAAGCATTTTAAAGTCTGAAAGTAATTAATCGACGGAAGGATACTGTCATTGTCATGGCCACTTTAAGAGTCACAGTCACCTGCATCGTAAGTAATAGTAAATATCTACGAATACGCTGCGTTTAATGTCACTGACAAAAATAGTGTAGGTTAAGTTTGTTTGAAAAATAGTCTAAAGAGCAATTGCGTGTTCATTCAAGATCGCTACAACTTCCGTAGTCGTTTCGCATCTGGAACAAATACATTGTGGCCCGGGAGAGGAAAGACCGTGATATACTCGTACGAATTGTATTTTTTAGCAGTTTATTTTTGTTTAAATTGAAGCAGGGGACAAATACTGAAATGTTCACTGTTAATGGCATGGCGTTAGCAAACAACCAAGTGAAATGTGAACATTTCAGTGAATATAGTTTGAAAGAACCGTAAATACTGACCAGATAAACGTAGACAAATAATTATTGACGTTACACTCCTGACAAAATTCATTAACGTAGCTGAATGGTAATAAGAAGAGCATTAGATTAAACCAACTGTATCGTTCCAATCAATTGTATTATGTAGTGGGGGTCATCATATTTCGGAATTTCGAGAGCAATTGTATAAATATAACCGTGAATAACCATGGTAACGGTAGATAGATTCTTGCTGGTCGTATGACAATATGTATTCATATCTACTAATCAAATTTGTCTAATGTTTATTATTGTAGGTCTGAAGTGTTTCGACTGTGCTGAAGCATTCCGAACAAAGTATTACGATACAGACTGTCAGCACCGAGTGAATCACACCTATCTACCCAGGCTGTGTCAGCCTCATGAACGTTACTGCATGGCAAGTATCAAGGGTTGATGCAATTCAGATTTGGGATTTAGATGAAGATATATTACGGGTAACCGGGGAAACATTAAACACACAATAAAAAGTGTAAATTGTAATTGTTAATTAACACATTAATAGCATTGCTTCACTCATTGCGCGCCTCTTATTGTTTTCCCGGTATCCTCACCATGTTGTAGAGTAATATGATATAATAAGCTAGTTTATTTTTACATCACTTACCCTTCATTTTCAAATACTATTTTGCAAATGTTTATCTGTGATTAAATACAATGTGGTAAGATTCACCCTTAGTTCATTTTGTGCATATTTATATTTATAAATATATACAGGATATGCACTTTTAAACGACATCAATATACACGTCACCAACTTTTGGTGATAATAATTAATATACGAGCCTATATGTTCTTGAAATCATTAATACCTTATCTCACTGAAAATCCAAAATATATATGCACCAAAAGAATACGACAATCGGAGGAAACGAACTAGCGCCAGGGGCAACTCATGTACCAATCCGATTTCTGAAACGTTATCGTAATCATGATTTTTAACCTTTGAAGCGGGGGAGTCGTCACCTGCGCATGCGTCAGATGGTCATAACGTGTCATTGTTTACAAACAAGCGTCTACCCACGAGCCTTTGCGTTCTTAGCGTGTGTTGTTATCATCGCGCGTGCGCAGGTGAGGACCCTCCCGATTTAATAAAAAAGTTGTGCTATTTGTCAATAACTGTATCAAAGGAAGCAAATGAACCAAATTGTTATTGCGGGTAGTTAATTTACATAAAATTTAATACAAACAATGAATATTTACCAAAAATATGGATAGGCAGAGTTGTCTGAAACACAATTAATTTTGTTTACTAATTTAGTTATTATCATCGCATGTTTGCGTTGTTCATATCGACGCCGTTTGATGTTCCGTGCCTTGTCATATAAACAGTGACGTAAAGTTTATCATACTGTATTTAATCATGGATATTGACAGTAACTATCCAAAGACGCACTGTGATAGACTAACAATGTATAACACCATATTATGCTCTGCCAGCAAAACAAGAACTATTATTCATCAGTTTATAAAATGTTTTCCTATTTGCAAAATGTGCGTCATATTTACATCTCTTTCCTTTCCTTTCCTTTCCTTTCCATCGGACGTGAAAACAATGTAGCGTGACTGTAGTAGAATCACGTTCCTGAACGCAAACGATCCTGGGCACGACAAATCTTCTTTTGCAAAACAGGATGTTATATCTCATTAAATTGTGACTGGAAGTAGGAAAAGATGTATAATAATAATAATAAGGTTATATGGCGAAAACCGGAATTTAAGACCATTGCTCTTACGTTTAGCACAAAAGTCACAAAAAGAGAGGTGAATTCAGAGCTTGTCAGCGTATAAACCATACTCAGTACCGGATTACCAGGAATGCACTGCCCTCTACGGTAAAACCATCTAGAAAACCACAATTTGTCTTAAATAGGTTGCCGTGACGGACAACGTCATCTCTTAATGTTTCAGTACGATGCATGCCAACACATATATAAACATATAAGTACTTTATCGAACCTTATTTGAAAATTAAGCAATACTCAGTTCTTTAAATTTAAATATTTACACTGTATTACTAATGTCACCCGGAATACTCGTATCGCCATTGCATCACACTGATGATTCAGCGTTACGACGACTGCCTTTTGATTACAATAAAGTCTATGAGTTGTGCAAATGTACTATCCTCGGGGGCGGACATCCGGGCATTTTCACCGCCTGGCAACCTGCGGCGGTGAAAACAAAGGCCCAAAACTCGCAGAAAACGGTACTTCGGTATATATAAATTTGGTTGTTCAGGATTACTTCAAAGTTGAGTTTGTGTTGTTTTCTCAAATTTTCACCGGTTCGACCGGCGTTCCACAGCAGCGCGCACAGAGCCCATAGAAATGCATGTACAGTGGTGCGCGTCGTAGCAACGTGGAACGTCTTGTGACGTAGCTCCGCCTACGAGGATTCATTATCAACTCAACAATATGACATGTGTAGTAAAGTTGGCGCATACTTAAACGTACATAAAAAATTCCAATGCAGGAATTCAGCATGATAGAGGTGAGAATTCAGTATTGTCTGAACTACACTGACGTTGTATACATGGGCATTGTAGATAGATATACTTGTTTGTACATGTATATGCATTTCACAATGAGTAAGCTAGTGTAGTGTAAATGTGTCAAATTTGAATAAAATAAACGTACCACTTTATTCTTTCAGGTAGAACGATCTGAGACTAATGGTGTGGTGACAAGTTTTGAGCGCAACTGCGCTGGTGAGTGTTTCTGGGGCTGCAAATTTAACGGTTTTGGAGTAACGACGAAGAAATGTACATCATGTTGTACTCATGATGGCTGCAATACAGGAAATGACGCAACGAAGACGTCATTTCAAACAATAACGATCTTTGTCCAAATCAGCTGTTTGGCTATAATGACAAGTTTGTCCACGTGAGACGACACACGTTTTCCAAGACAATGACATTGATTGTTGAAATGAAAGAAATTTGACGGCGGATTGACACAAATTATAATATCGTAAATGAGACAATTCGAAATAAAATATTTCGTATATCCTCATATATACACCAATATCCAACCACGCCCTCAGTGCGCCATACTTGATACATTACATTAACGTTTAATGTCCGACAAGGGTAATTATAGTACAATCACATATTTGGGGATTTCAGAAGAACTGGACATTCATCGCTTTATTTTATAGTAGTATTATATAGTTGTTAAGATGGAGAGAACAGCAGAGGATATATATGTTAAATTTTGAGTTCGGGCCGGGACCGAAAGTATAAACAAATAATTTAATCGTATCAGTGTAAACGTAACTATAACCAAAACGATATTGTTTGTCTTTAAATGTATCCTTTAAAAGCAACAATGTCCCCCATTGTTGTGAAAGAGGAAAACTACTTTTCAAATTTAACCTTTGCTGATTCGTTTTGTTATCAAACAATGGGATACTTCGAATATTAGTGTTATGTAAGACAATATAATAAACGAGACACATGATATTTATTTGTAACTTAAAGGTTTCACTGAAGTAGATCTTTATTGAATAAATTCATATTGTTAAAATGTTGTTTGTATTTACACTGATAACGTCATGGTTTGTTTAGTGGTATGCACTATAATTTCAAACAGTACATCGGCGTGCCTAGTGTGGCAGAATGTACAAACAGATTGAGAAGGGTATTCTTGCGAAACGTACGTATCCCGAGCGGTTGTTCACCGTGTTTAATTCATTATTTCTACAATTGTAAGTGTGAAGACAAAAGAAGTTGTTATTTCGACCAGAAGATGGCGCACGTGCTGTGCGTACGATAACTCATTAATCATTCAAATATGCATTGAAAAGAATAAGTTTTGGGGTTGAAAGGATTTTGTCTTTTTACCACACAAACATATATCACATGTATCGTTTGGCGCCACAGCAGAAAACGTAATTTGGTAATTTGATATAAAGAATATATATCGTATCTGTATTGTCTCTTACACTTTATCTGTGGACTTGAATGAAGTAAATTGTCTTTTACAAAATGCGTCGTTCACTTTATTCGGTAGATGAAAATATGTCGGAAGTTACCGAGCATATACCAAGTATATTAGTCATCAATACACGAACACCAGTTGAATCTTTCATTTTTAATACACCGTGACAAGCCATTCACAGAATGAGGACTGTTACGTACGTGTAATAGCATACTTCGAAACAGCGCCACATGCCAAGATTTGATGTTGTCTTGATAAAATAGTAATCAGTACATTTTAGATCACTTACTAATTCCGTGAATATAATATTGTTCCCAGTATTACATAAAGGCATTACATTTAAAATGAAAATAACATACTCAACCGTAGATCATTAAACACCCATTCGGCGCATCGGTAGTACTTTGGGCGTAAAACAAGCCAATATCGCCGTGGATTGAACGGCTAACACGGGCTGATGGATAATCTAGTGTAGATTCTGCCTTCGATAGGGATTTTGCCAATATGACACTGCGGGGATGGGGACATTATTGTTATTAGAAATATAATATGCAAAATAATAACAAAAATAATAATATAATATAATATGAAATGATATTATTATATGAAATGCAGTATACAACATCACATACACAAGCTCTGACAGGAAGTATACTAGTATTCATTCCGTGTGTACGTTGAATGGAGAGCGCCCCCATCGGTGTGAACTTGTACATTACAAACTGCTTGCCCTCAGCGAACTCAATCGGATTTAAATATGAAGTAAGTATGGACTTTATATCATAAATAATGACGGCTTAATAACACTGATAGTTCTGCGACCGTCCTCGTGTACAGTGCCTGGATGGCAATAACCAGTCGTTCGCACACGAAGATAGCAAACGGCGTTGTTCGCTGTTGTTACTTCTAGTATTAAAAATAAAACAACTTTTGAGGCAATGTTATCGCAGCAGATCGCCAGCCCATGTTTATCAGCTAGCGACCTTTGTTATCACATATTCACATGTTTGTTAGCAAAATTGTACACATATGACGTCACAGTGCTATGACACATTGCATTTGCATTGGATTGTCCGTGGTAACGCCAAAAATCAAATTGCATAGAAAGTTAACAATTATGTAATATTTTGCGTGATACTTTATGTTACACACTTGAAGGTAATAAATAATTAGGACACCGTACAACATCGTAAGCAAAATTTTTCATATCATATCATGGCATTTTAATAACACAACATTGTGCATGGTGACTGGACCGGAGAGTCACGTGTCGAAATTTACAACATTCCATCTTTAACCCGGTGGGGTACTCACATTGAAGTGCTATATGTTTATGTGCCGCCTTCTGTCTGAAAAGGGGTATGTTATTTTACCCTGTCTGTCTGAAAAGGGGTATGCTTTTTTCATTATTTCTGTCTGAAAATGGGTCCATATTTCCCAAAGACTGTCCCTTGAGCTTGAGTGATCCAACAATTAGGAGAATGTAGCTGATTTTTTTTTTCTGTAACTTCATTTTGATCGTCAAAGTCCATCCCCGGGAGTCCACCTGCTTTCCCTTGGTGCCATTAATGCTTACTGTCTGGAAAGGGGTGTCAAATTAAGTTTATTTCTGTCTGATAAGGGGTAGGGGTTTCAAACAACCAGCTACACACCCCTGTCAGTATTTTTTGTGCAAATAACCCCCCCCCCGGATATTTAACATACTCGTGAATGATATGCGGCGGATTCAGCCACCAGGGCACTAAAATGACCGATATGATAAATTCCTCATGTGACTCTGGCTGTCCATTCTTTTATATCCCATCAAATCCATAAGTTCAAGACACGGGGACAAATGCTGTACAATGTTAACATCATCGTATATGAGTCTGCTGCGCCAAGATTGCGCTGCGGCAGTTGAATTCTTTTTTGTACCCATCACTGACTTAACATTGTGATCTTCCTTCGTGTTATTATCGATCCAGTCAGTGACATTCTCGGGTAAGGGCAGATTGAGAAATTTATATATACTTTTTACCGAGTTAATTGGATCTGTTGCTGTGTCCTCGTAACGGAGAATCTTATACCGGCCTTCTAACCACTCTGGCGGATCAGAGACAACCCTTAACATTTCTACCATGCGTTGACAATACGCTTTCAAATCTGCTCTCAAATGTCCCATAGTATTGATGGACCTGTTGTTAGCGTTCTTGTACATATACTTTCTGGAACTAACAACCCCACGTGGATCACGAACGAGATGTAGAACTTTCAAATTCGTGTCATATCTTACCAAAGGTTCTAACAATTGCAGAGATTCCAGGCGTATGACTTTAACCCCGATATGTTCATACATTGTACAGCTTTCCGACAATTTCTCGGGTGTGGTGTTTTTGCAACCTCCATACTGATTGCAAACACCTTTTAGAGAGTTGCTCTCATGTGCAGCTAACCCCCATCTTCGAATATGGTGAACAAAATACGCGGGGAATCGACAGTTGAAAATGTTTTCTATCAGTTCAAATTTGGTCGAATTTTCCAAGCTTTTGTCAATGTCTCCGTTTTTTATCATATCTGAAACAACTCTGAATGGTTCAAACAAATAAAACATTCTTGGATCCTGGTTCAATAGTTGTCCAGTAAAAGTTGAACCCGTGCGAAAGGCTGCGACAAGTACGACTCGAAGACGGCTCTGTGTGTGCCCAGAATCTGGTTTCGTTATCGTCACGGTCACCTGCGTTCTAGTCGGAATGGAGTGCTGAACATTGTTAACATTGCTAATATGGTAACCATGGTACAATATGATGTTGAGAGAAACATAAGAGCAGTGCAAATAACAATCACAATGTTCTTCATCCTTGCTGATATCTGAAACTAAAAAAAATAATTATTATCAGTAAATTAAAAAATAATATATTTTTTTAAGATATATAAAACTCAATATGGCTTATATTTTAGCTCGTCTGCCATCATGACAAACGTTACATCTAATTGAACCAATCTATATTTGGACATTGTGCTACGACTGATCGGAGTGTGTAATAAATTTTGACTCGCTTGGCGAATGAACTTTACCCTCTAAAGATACCAAGGATGCGTCTCATAGGTTAAATCTTTGCGAAATTGTCACCAGTGAACAAAAGTAATCTATGTATTTATACAATTCCTGTAATACATGTCTTTAATGTCTACTTAATCATGCAAGTTGTTGATTCTAAATAATACTGCAACGTCATATGAACCAAACGTGGTGCATACCGGATGTCACTATGGTAACACACCCCCCGTCCGGACTGTCTCTTATTACATTAAGTCCCACTAAATACTAATATACGGACACAGCGACTAACGGACGGACACAGATCTCAAACGTATCCGATTATTTTGTCATAAACAAAGATAGCACGTAAAAATCCGAATACAGAATGTGTGCGGGAGTTACGGTACAAACCTGCCCGGTTATCCACCATGTGCTAAAACTTTGACTGGCTTGGCGGATGACTCTTACCATGTAGAGATACCAGGTTCTACCCAAAAACACATTAGTTCATTACAGATAGTCCAGATTTATTAATCCAAACGGCCAGCTGAGGTAACACCTTTCTACCCACTACCCACAAATCTTACAAACTCCAAGGCGTGGCGACCATGCGACCAGCCAATGGCTGCAGCCGTTGGCATGATCAGGTGATTACCAGGGATGTGTTTCAATGGTCTATAGCGTGCCACTGTACGGCGGTATTCAACACACCCTCGCACCCTCGAAGTTAGTACACATGTCACAATGTTGACATGATGTAGTTTTCAATCATGTATGATAATATTGAATATTACATTTAATAAATAATACAAATAATTGCAACTGTTGCTAGCAGTGAAAATCCATAATTATAATTTACACACATGCTTTTCCCAACGCCGAGTACCAGGCAAAGTATTAATTATTATAGTACAAAGTCTGGTTTCGATTAAAACAAATTTGCTCTCTTTTATTCAACAAAAAATCATTGATTAAACACCAAACATTTGAGACTTTGTGCATTCCAGCAATGTAGTTATACCTCAATGGATTCAGAGTACAGCAACCAATGCATGATTCCGGAAATACATCTCACAAATATTGCAATAAATATATATATATATAGATGTAAAATATACTATATATGTAAAATATATGTAAAACATATGTAAAATATAATTGGAGAAAATTTGATATTTGAACAAAGAATTGTTTGTGTTTGAATAACAAGCTACTGGTATCTTTAATAGATTATTTCCCTTAATCAAATACTGATATGACACAATGTCGAATATTTGTACCAACGCTTGCGGTTGATCTATTCGTTACGTTACAGAATCATTCGAGTGTATATAATGAAATGCACACTTGTCTTTAAGTTTTACACTTCAGCGACAAAGCTCTTCAATGGCGTACATGTTTAACACGAAAGCCGTTCAAAGCGTCGATATCGTTTTCATCTTTTGTGCTCCATCAATATAGATACATTGTATTGAGGGAGTCTACAGTATTCTGTATGGCGATAATTAAACATATGCACAAAGTTGTCAACTTGAACGTCAATGTTTTCAACCGTAGTATGCGTTATTTTGACGTCACAGTAGCGCTCCGTCACTAGAGGGCGCGTGTATGTACCGGGGAATACATCTAAAATTACCTATTTATATATTATACATTAATACACAGGCCTGTTTGGCTTTATAGTTATAAGCGTGTTTATTGTATTAGTAAACATTTTAAAAGCAAATATGTCTTCACTGAGAACAAACCAGGAGCGCGTCCAGCTCGATATGGGACTCATAGCGACGTAGAAAACGCGTGTAAAATACACTGTTTACATTAAATACATACCAATGAAATGAAATACCCTACTACACACGTGCATCGACATTATAGCATCCGAAAGGAACTGCAAATGTGAGTCTTATTATACTATTAATCACATTGAGTAGTTTTGCTACAAACATCTGATATCTTGCATGATGAAAAATATTTTAGAATAATTGAAATGTAATTTATATAACGAAACATAACGGCTTGAAGAAAGCCTGGGGTCGATGATTTTAGCAGACTTGTGCTTCTACAACAATAATATTTAATTTTTCACTTGGTATTGCAGGCCTGAAATCCACGTAGTATAAGTAAATATAAACTCACGTGATATTGAACCCAAAATAAATGTGTTTCATACACAATGAGATTATCAAGCAGGAGGCAAAAATGTCATCAATGTCATGACTGTATTGTGATATGTCGACAGTAAAACTGTATGACTCATCCAGTTCTGTCGTCACAGTGGTTAGCATGATTGATGGCATTAATCTCAAGTTAACGTGATTATTGCCCTTTGTTCAATTCGTTAACCATGCACGTAATATGAATGTTTGGAATTCATCACAAAATCACAATGCAATAATATTGAATAAAAACTTGTAGAATAATATACGAATAACCGCCACATTGGTATTGTTTTCAATATTAATTAAAGGTATCATAGATAGTAGCCCTACCTTGATGGTAAATGTTTAACAGGTTTCAACCTCGTGCAACATCAATGCACACACGAGCATCTATGTGTACAAGCGGCAGGTGCTGACTACATGGGCGCAATAAATTAGCTGACACAATTGAACGCATTATGTAAATACATGGCAAATATAGAATGAGTCATTTCCAATGGGAATTCATCAATATATTAATGGTGCGTTGTTGAATTATTTCACCGGGTCGTTAGTGATGCCATACATGCATACGTCTGGACCATAAATATCAGCAAAATGTGTTGTACATTGAGAAATAATCGCATTCATTGAATAATAATGCATAAATATAGTAAATTACACAATTATGCATTCATGATAGTCGCAGAGAAGCAACGAGAATGAGACTTTGCGGCTAAAACAGGAAACATTTTCGCTTACTCGAGATAAAATGCACTAAAAGAACAGGTTTTTCATTTAAAATCGTTTTTTTATAATATTTGCAATATACTACTTAATGTAGAGTGTATGTTGGCAGAATAACCGGACGCATCAGAGAAACCACGTTCTAAGACCTCAGTAAAACAGTTACATATAGGTTTGGGTTTAATCAACTATGTTTTACAGAGATTTTAAGGTACACATAACAATTCCTCCAATCATGAATCCGTACATGGCGTTCTCCTCTTCTGTGGACAGCATGGAGTACTTTTCCACAACACAAGAATATTTATAATACACAGATAAACACACAGCAGAAGGTATACATATCCTCCATCCAATTTAATTACTCTGGTAGTAGTCAGTATTACGACTATTGGTTGAATGATACAATCAAAACTGGATCACGAAAAGGAAAGCCTAAAGCGCCATATTAAAAAAAATCGATAAAATTTCTGTAAACAAACAGAATATTGTAGCATACCTATCATATGACCCCTATCGAACATGACCTCACGTGATAACCATGGTGCTTTAAAGACGAGAAACCGGCAGCTAAATCGGACGTAGTTAATCTTACATGCTCAATCTGGAATATAACAGTTGGCCCAAGTACAATAACAATCTTTTAAGCACCATAGTTTCAGACAACCCATATTCTCACCTTCATTCAAATGCAGCACTACCTCAACACATGCAATATGTTCAAGCATTTAGACTTTTCCATTCATTATATGGTTTATTCGAATATACTAATACAACACACTGGCACACAGAGCATGCTGCGTTATCCAGGGGCCATGACCACTAAGATCGATTATCAAAAGGCGGGAAAATACGCCAAGTAACTTCTCGAACAGGATCAGCATAAATAAACACATTCATGGACACTTCATTATTTGTAATGTAGGCAACTCACTGTATGTATAAATTAATGAAAGATATGAACAATATAGAAAAGAAGGAAGTGGGAAAAGTAGACCTATATTTGTGTCAGAAGAAAGGGGGAAGTATTTTGGTCTTTAGTTACAAATACAATAGTGACAATAACAATCGAAATGTGCATATAAAAAACCCAGTTCATGAAAGAAATACAATTACAACCAACATACACATAAAATACATATTAAAAAAACACTTCACTTATCAAATAGGTAACATTTCAGCCAATGTTCGTGAAATGAGTTTAACCATGGTGATCTATGTCCCAGAGTTGGGACATTCCTAGTTTATTGGGAATGAACCCAAAGGTTAAGGTATCTGCGGGACT
This sequence comes from Saccoglossus kowalevskii, assembly GCF_978046115.1. Taxonomy (NCBI): domain Eukaryota; kingdom Metazoa; phylum Hemichordata; class Enteropneusta; family Harrimaniidae; genus Saccoglossus; species Saccoglossus kowalevskii. Next base: position 21,969,509 of record NC_140659.1, read on the forward strand.
TGTTGAGACATAGCGTAATTCCTGTTTGAAAAAAATGATCTCTGTGGCATGGTTTCGTGTGAATGTATCACGGGTTTTGCAGCCGTGTAAGAACATAAGAGTGATTTGGCTATCAGACCAAAGAATGTAACGGAATATGTTGTATTTGCCTTGGAGAGATTGAGTTAACAAATGACCGAGTCGAGTGTCTATCACTGCCCACATTAATTCCAGATGAGGAAATGTATGAGTTTGCTTACTGATTCGCGATACACGGTGTCACACGCAACGTAATATTACCGTAATTGGTATAGTACAGGTGTGATGGTTCAAATACCAAAATGGCAACAGTAACAGAAAGACTTCCCTGACGGCGATGATAAAATATGAACACGGAGCCAACAGATGAGGTTTCAACTGGTACTGGTATTATTATACTCTGCAAACATCAAGTACAATAACGCGGTAAAACTCCACTACTCCAATGACTAGATACTTAAACTCCAATACAATTCAACGAGATCTCCGATCTGAACTCAGTGCTGAACAACTCCCCTATATATACCCACACTGTCTATAAATAGACCATTACATCAGCATACATAATGAGTCTGGAATTTACTATAAATTTCTAGAATGTTCCATTATCTTCTATTGCCTCCTACAGTGTTCTATTACCTATTCAACCAGTTTCTAAAAAAAAAAGAATATTTCACCCAGACACAGTAGGTTCTAGAACATTCTCAGTGACACGGAAGTGGTAAATAAGTCGTATGCGACACACGGGATGGCCATGATAATTGCGGATTCTGTGTTCGTGGCTAGATATATCTAGCTGCTATATATCACGCAACTGTAGACCCTTTTAGAAGTGTTGGAGAAGGCATGTAATTCAATGCTTCTAGGGTGTTTGTGAAATATTGTCTAGAAATATTAATGATAGTAACTTCATAGTGTGCGATTTGCGTCCAATTGTGTAATAATTCACTGGTTATGAGCATATACCAATTGTGATTGGACAACCAAAGCATTTGTATCATCAATTTTGCGTATTTGGATCGGAGAGTACAGTGACGGTCTTAACGAATCATACACGCTTGTCAAGTACCCAATTCACACTATTGTGGTATAGGAGCAAAAATTGTGAGTTTTGATTGGTTTTATTCGTGTGTCATCATCTGAATTCCATCAGAGCCCAAGTTGTTCATTATAGTGCATAAGAAAGAATCGTTCATATTCCAAAATCGTAGATTTAATGTAGCAAGCATGGCAGTCGGTTGTTCCTAAAAAAATTTATATATTTGGTAATATTATTGCATTCTTAAGTTGTATACAACTACACACATATATACCAATGTAATGTGGTCCAGTACGAATCTACACAGTTAAGACTGCCCTCTAATCTAATTACAGGTAAATGTACAAACATGAATTACAAATCTCAAATTACCGTACTAATGAGCACAGTAGCAGAATGACGAGTTAGAAATGCACGAAGTCGAATATCGAACATGTTTGATTTAACTAGACGAATGAATCAAGCTTAGGCGTTGTCATTTGGCATAGGGACGCATGTGACTGGGTAATTTTCAGGGACAGGGGAGATCACATGTAGTTTAGTGATTGATTTTCAGTACGAGACCAATATGATATAATATGGTTTTGCTTCTTCTTAATTTATATACTCTGATTGCATACAACATTATTCAATAGATTACGTTATGAAATACTACATATTGAAAAGCCACACAACAATCTATCATACTGGATTGAGGGATATAAAGAAAAACAAAAGAACGCTAGAGCATTTGCTATATTTTAATATCATACTCTTGTGGAAGACATGTGACATTGGTATCAAAATATGCCTCATCTAATTAAAATTATCTTAAAATTCAAGCTTGATATGTGCTGTTTATTTCAGAATATTCAATATTTGATTTGACATGATTTGATGTGAAACAGTTTTCATGAAAATGGAATGCATGATTGTACACTACCATATGTAGTAGCTAATACAAAAGTAATAATTTTGAAATTGTCTGGACATCTTAAATCCAGATTTAATGGACAAATAAGCAGTTACCCAGGCTAGATCGTACATATATCTATGTGCTTATGTTTTTTGAACAACAAACAAATGCATGTATATAGCCCATCTATTACAATAATTAATGATTAGCATCAGGAAACAACACCAATACCTGGCAGTTGTCTCATTGTAACAATGAAATGGATATTGCCTCAAAATACAGTTTAAAAAAACTAAATGGTCCTCCATCGCCAAGTAATCAAATTTCATATACATATCACATTTTGAACAGTGTCAGGGTAATGAAATCTCCTCCAATTACCAAGTGATAAAATTACATCTAATCTTTCAATTTTTAATCAAACTCTTACTCTTCAATTTTGGACCAAGTGTCCAAAATCAAAAAGTATCATCAAAATAATCAAATTGCAACAGGTTACGATTTAAATTTCCTTAAATGCTAACTGGTCAAAATCTACCAAGTCCTTAATATTAAAGATTCTATTTTTTTGACCAAATGTTCAAGATCAAAATTATCTGCTATTCAAATGTGCATTAAATCCTTACTAAACAAATTCCACCAAATGCCATCTGATCAAATTTTACAGCAAATCCCAAATTTTGATCAATTGTCTTAAATTTACACCGAGTCCTTACGAATTCAATTGAACAAATTCCTGCTGTTTTGATCAAATGTTCTAAGATCAATTTTACACCAAATGGAATATGGCTCCTGCCAAACCTGTAACCCACATTCTCATTTCTGTTGCCCATTTATTGCATCCACATCACACATTGTCATGATTGCATATCATCGCAACACATTAGGGATTGACGGTATTTTTGTATTTATACTACTGAGGGTAGTTTTTATTTCTTTGCAGACAAGGACAATCATAAATTAAATGTTCGGTTTTCCATGAAGTTTAAATTGCCAAAAATGTGATAAAAATGTGTGATGCGAAAGCAAAAATTGTGATAGCTTGCTTACGGTACTAATCAATTTTACAAATTATTGACATATTTCGTCACACATAGCAGTAGCTGCTTATAAGTACATCCTCATATCTAAGATTTCTTCATTTTCTTTCCACGCGTCTGATCTTTTCCAGACCTGGCACACATTTGCCAGTAATAAAACAGTCCAATCAGACTGAAAGCTGTCACTACTACGATGTACTCAGTGTGATTTGGAAATGCATTCCCACAAATCGTGTACCATTCCATGCCATCCTGGAAAAGATGAGAATTTTTTTTATTTTTACAAATCACAGAGTAGGTACAATTATTAAATAAATTCACAAAATTACATAGTCAAGGGAAGCAATTCATGCATCATATAACTTACCTTGGGTGGTTTTCCACCTGTCAAGCAGTGCCAATCATAGTAAGCTTCATCATATTCAGTTGTACACAAATAAGTTTTCTTTGACAGCACCTGTATGTAAAGACAAGGACCTACATTAATAGATGCATTATGTACAATTATTGTTATGTATATATACTGTCATCATTCACGGTGCGAGAAAATGCCTTCATTTACAACAATAAATTTGCTTACATAAACCTGTGCTATTTTAGATGAGGGGAGAATAGAACAAAAAAATAACAACTCAAACATATTCCGTTTGTACATGACAAAGAGGTTCAAACCAAATTAAAGATTCTATGTCCTATTCTTCATGTTCTCAAGTATCAGCACCCAGAGTAGATGTGTCATTGCTGAGAGCTATTTACAAACACTTTTATTTGTTTTCCATCCAGGTTTTCAATGCTTTAAAAGCAACACAATGATTACAGCTTTACCAGCGGCACATATTACTTTGGTTTTGATATTGTTTTTAGTTTGAGCTGTACAGCACTGGAATATGAATGCAGCTCATTTACATAATTTCCTTGAAAATACTGAAATTATTATTACATGGAAACATTTGTTTGTGCAAAAAAATGATTCTAGAGATCAAATATGCATAATTATAACTACATAAACAAAGCTCAGTTGAGGCAGTTCAACTAAATTCAACTGCCAAGAAAACACAACTTTAGAAGGGACTATATTATCTCAATTGCATATATTTGCAGTCAATACCAATATTATTGAGCAAGGTTGTATGTGATAAATGCAATTCCTTTCTAAATGTGTACTTACTTGTCCCATAGCAGTATATACAGGTGTGGTTGCATTACAATTACCAGTTGGTTCATGTAAACCTATTGATCTAATATTTTCAGGTTTAGAATTAACTGTTAATAATATGTACAACATAAAATGCAGTGATACTAGTAGCCCAATTTCATCCAACCATTTCTTTCCTACTAAAAAAAAACAATGAATACATTATTTGCGTTTTAAAATTTCTTTTTAGACCTGATCACAGGGAGCCCAGGAACTATGATCAACTGTACGCACTCCCTATCAAAGCGAGGGGGAGGGTTATCGGCTGGTATCTTGTGTAAAAAAAAATAGACAAGGGATGAAGGCTCCAGGCCAGCTCATATTTTTTAAACTGGAAAAAACAGACGAACAGAATGACAAATAAAATCTATAAAAAAGTTGCTTTTTCAAATTTCGCCAAAGCCTTACCTATATTTTACCTATATCTGCAGAATAAATCAAGAAAACTACACAAATTGACTCCATTTATGAACAATTAACGGTTGGCTCAAACGCACGGCACAGTTGGGACCTGGGACAAAACATCAGTGGAAGAATACAATTATGATTTTGATAGTTCATATATACTTATCATCTTTAATAGAAGTGCATGTAACTCCAAATTAATTGTATTTGAATTATGAGTGCCGTATTTGATGACAGGTCTATGGCAAAATAATTATTACATCTAGACTCTTCTCTGCATCCAATATGATGCTCCAGGGATTCACTATTGTTGTTTTGAATCACTACCATCAAAATCACAAATTTAGTTAAATATGGGGGAGTTTTGTTGTAATTAATTTACATTTACATTATCATGTGCGAATTAGAGGTTTTTATGCCATCATAGCTTTACATTATCATGTGATAATTAGAAGTTTTTATGCCATCATAGCTTTACATTATCATGTGAGAATTAGAGGTTTTTATGTCATCATAGCTTTACATTATCATGTGAGAATTAGAGGTTTTTATGCCATCATAGCTTTACATTATCATGTGAAAATCAGAGGTTTTTATGCCATCTTAGATTTACATTATCATGTAAGAATTAGACGTTTTTATGCCATCTTAGATTTACATTATCATGTGAGAATTAGAGGTTTTTATGCCATCATAGCTTTGCATTATTATGTGAGAATTAGAGGTTTTTATGCCATCATAGCTTTGCATTATCGTGTGATAATTAGAGGTTTTTATGCCATCATAGCTTTACATTATCATGTGATAATTAGAGGTTTTTATGCCATCATAGCTTTACATTATCATGTGATAATTAGAGGTTTTTATGCCATCATAGCTTACATTATCATGTGCGAATTAGAGGTTTTTATGCCATCATAGCTTTACATTATCATGTGATAATTAGAAGTTTTTATGCCATCATAGCTTTACATTATCATGTGAGAATTAGAGGTTTTTATGCCATCATAGCTTTACATTATCATGTGAGAATTAGAGGTTTTTATGCCATCATAGCTTTACACTATCATGTGAGAATTAGAGGTTTTTATGCCATCCTAGCTTTACATTATCATGTGATAATTAGAAGTCTTTATGCCATCATAGCTTTACATTATCATGTGAAAATCAGAGGTTTTTATACCATCCTAGCTTTACATTATCGTGTGATAATTAGAGGTTTTTATGCCATCACACATTTACATTATTGTGTGATAATTAGAGGTTTTTATGCCATCACACATTTACATTATCGTGTGATAATTAGAGGTTTTTATTCCATCATAGCTTTACATTATCATGTGATAATTCGAGGTTTTTATGCCAGCATACATTTACATTATCGTGTGATAATTAGAGGTTTTTATGCCATCACACATTTATATTATCGTGTGATAATTAGAGGTTTTTATGTCATCATAGCTTTACATTATCATGTGAGAATTAGAGGTTTTTTGCCATCATAGCTTTACACTATCATGTGAGAATTAGAGGTTTTTATGCCATCATAGCTTTACACTATCATGTGAGAATTAGAGGTTTTTATGTCATCATAGCTTTACATTATCATGTGATAATTAGAGGTTTTTATGCCATCCTAGCTTTACATTATCATGTGATAATTAGAAGTTTTTATGCCATCATAGCTTTACATTATCATGTGAGAATTAGAGGTTTTTATGCCATCATAGCTTTACATTATCATGTGATAATTAGAGGTTTTTATGCCATCCTAGCTTTACATTATCATGTGATAATTAGAGGTTTTTATGTCATCATAGCTTTACATTATCATGTGATAATTAGAGGTTTTTATGCCATCATAGCTTTACATTATCATGTGAGAATTAGAGGATTTTATGCCATCATAGCTTTACATTATCATGTGAGAATTAGAGGTTTTTATGCCATCCTAGCTTTACATTATCATGTGATAATTAGAAGTTTTTATGCCATCATAGCTTTACATTATCATGTGATAATTAGAGGTTTTTATGTCATCATAGCTTTACATTATCATGTGATAATTAGAGGTTTTTATGCCATCATAGCTTTACATTATCATGTGAGAATTAGAGGTTTTTATGGCATCATAGCTTTACACTATCATGTGAGAATTAGAGGTTTTTATGCCATCCTAGCTTTACATTATCATGTGATAATTAGAAGTTTTTATGCCATCATAGCTTTACATTATCATGTGAGAATTAGAGGTTTTTATGTCATCATAGCTTTACATTATCATGTGATAATTAGAGGATTTTATGCCATCATAGCTTTACATTATCATGTGAGAATTAGAGGTTTTTATGCCATCATAGCTTTACATTATCATGTGATAATTAGAAGTTTTTATGCCACCATAGCTTTACATTATCATGTGATAATTAGAAGTTTTTATGCCATCATAGCTTTACATTATCATGTGAGAATTAGAGGTTTTTATGCCATCATAGCTTTACAATATCATGTGATAATTAGAGGTTTTTATGCCATCATAGCTTTACATTATCATGTGAGAATTAGAGGTTTTTATGCCATCATAGATTTACATTATCATGTGAGAATTAGAGGTTTTTATGCCATCATAGCTTTACAATATCATGTGATAAATAGAGGTTTTTATGCCATCATAGCTTTACATTATCATGTGAGAATTAGAGGTTTTTATGCCATCATAGCTTTACATTATCATGTGAGAATTAGAGGTTTTTATGCCATCATAGCTTTGCATTATCATGTGAGAATTAGAGGTTTTTATGCCATCATAGCTTTGCATTATCGTGTGAGAATTAGAGGTTTTTATGCCATCATAGCTTTACATTATCGTGTGAGAATTAGAGGTTTTTATGCCATCATAGCTTTACATTATCATGTGAGAATTAGAGGTTTTTATGCCATCATAGCTTTACATTATCATGTGAGAATTAGAGGTTTTTATGCCATCATAGCTTTACATTATCATGTGATAATTAGAGGTTTTTATTCCATCATAGCTTTAAATTATCATGTGATAATTCGAGGTTTTTATACCATCCTAGCTTTACATTATCGTGTGATAATTAGAGGTTTTTATGCCATCACACATTTACATTATTGTGTGATAATTAGAGGTTTTTATGCCATCACACATTTACATTATCGTGTGATAATTAGAGGTTTTTATTCCATCATAGCTTTACATTATCATGTGATAATTCGAGGTTTTTATGCCAGCATACATTTACATTATCGTGTGATAATTAGAGGTTTTTATGCCATCACACATTTATATTATCGTGTGATAATTAGAGGTTTTTATGTCATCATAGCTTTACATTATCATGTGAGAATTAGAGGTTTTTTGCCATCATAGCTTTACACTATCATGTGAGAATTAGAGGTTTTTATGCCATCATAGCTTTACACTATCATGTGAGAATTAGAGGTTTTTATGTCATCATAGCTTTACATTATCATGTGATAATTAGAGGTTTTTATGCCATCCTAGCTTTACATTATCATGTGATAATTAGAAGTTTTTATGCCATCATAGCTTTACATTATCATGTGAGAATTAGAGGTTTTTATGCCATCATAGCTTTACATTATCATGTGATAATTAGAGGTTTTTATGCCATCCTAGCTTTACATTATCATGTGATAATTAGAGGTTTTTATGTCATCATAGCTTTACATTATCATGTGATAATTAGAGGTTTTTATGCCATCATAGCTTTACATTATCATGTGAGAATTAGAGGATTTTATGCCATCATAGCTTTACATTATCATGTGAGAATTAGAGGTTTTTATGCCATCCTAGCTTTACATTATCATGTGATAATTAGAAGTTTTTATGCCATCATAGCTTTACATTATCATGTGATAATTAGAGGTTTTTATGTCATCATAGCTTTACATTATCATGTGATAATTAGAGGTTTTTATGCCATCATAGCTTTACATTATCATGTGAGAATTAGAGGTTTTTATGGCATCATAGCTTTACACTATCATGTGAGAATTAGAGGTTTTTATGCCATCCTAGCTTTACATTATCATGTGATAATTAGAAGTTTTTATGCCATCATAGCTTTACATTATCATGTGAGAATTAGAGGTTTTTATGTCATCATAGCTTTACATTATCATGTGATAATTAGAGGATTTTATGCCATCATAGCTTTACATTATCATGTGAGAATTAGAGGTTTTTATGCCATCATAGCTTTACATTATCATGTGATAATTAGAAGTTTTTATGCCACCATAGCTTTACATTATCATGTGATAATTAGAAGTTTTTATGCCATCATAGCTTTACATTATCATGTGAGAATTAGAGGTTTTTATGCCATCATAGCTTTACAATATCATGTGATAATTAGAGGTTTTTATGCCATCATAGCTTTACATTATCATGTGAGAATTAGAGGTTTTTATGCCATCATAGATTTACATTATCATGTGAGAATTAGAGGTTTTTATGCCATCATAGCTTTACAATATCATGTGATAAATAGAGGTTTTTATGCCATCATAGCTTTACATTATCATGTGAGAATTAGAGGTTTTTATGCCATCATAGCTTTACATTATCATGTGAGAATTAGAGGTTTTTATGCCATCATAGCTTTGCATTATCATGTGAGAATTAGAGGTTTTTATGCCATCATAGCTTTGCATTATCGTGTGAGAATTAGAGGTTTTTATGCCATCATAGCTTTACATTATCGTGTGAGAATTAGAGGTTTTTATGCCATCATAGCTTTACATTATCATGTGAGAATTAGAGGTTTTTATGCCATCATAGCTTTACATTATCATGTGAGAATTAGAGGTTTTTATGCCATCATAGCTTTACATTATCATGTGATAATTAGAGGTTTTTATTCCATCATAGCTTTAAATTATCATGTGATAATTCGAGGTTTTTATGCCATCACACATTTACATTATCGTGTGATAATTAGAGGTTTTTATGCCATCACACATTTACATTATCGTGTGATAATTAGAGGTTTTTATGCCATCACACATTTACATTATCGTGTGATAATTAGAGGTTTTTATGCCATCATAGCTTTACATTATCATGTGAGAATTAGAGGTTTTTATGCCATCATGGATTTACATTATCATGTGATAATTAGAGGTTTTTATGTCATCATAGCTTTACGTTATCATGTGAGAATTAGAGGTTTTTTGCCATCATGGATTTACATTATCATGTGATAATGTAAAGCTATGATGTCATAAAAACCTCTAAGTCTGATGATATAAAGTATATATTAGATCTTCAAATTATGAGCACCAATTTTTTTTATCGTTTACATTTAAGTGAATTTGTTCACATTTTTCTTTAATTTTTACTGAATTCAACCTAATTTTGAACCAAACAGACAACATGTGACAGTGCTTCTAGTTTTTGATCGAAAATGTTTCTGCAATTTTATATTTGGAACTGTTTTATGGATTATAACCATTATAAAGCGCGACACACCTCTGACACTAACAACATTGAATTCTGTAAAAACACTCCAAGATCAGTACATGACAGCTAATAATTAGACGTACTGATTAATTTCAAAATATCATATACCATTTAATGCAGTCTAATTTACCTTTCATTAATTTTTCATTTTTATGAAGCCATCAAATCTAAACATTTATAAAATGCACAAAGTACCTTTAAAGTATTAATATTTTTTACAGTTACAAAAGAAAAAAATCAAAAGCAATCACTATATTTTAGCATAAACTAGGAACATATAAATTATTCAAAACAGAATTTAAAATGGAGGAGTATATAAATAATGTTAAGGATGGTGGAATAAGAAAAAGAATATGCAAACTAAGAATAAGTGACCATCCCTTAATGATTGAGAAATGCAGGCACTTAAGGCCAAAGGTTAAAGTTGAACACAGGATCTGTACAAGATGCAACACAAATTCAATTGAGGATGAATTCCATTATGTTATGAAATGCCCACAACATATTACAATTAGGAGAAAATTGTATGTTTTTGTTTATGTATGTTTAGGAATTGTTATTTAGTTATAGATTGGACTATGTTCTATTCAAAATGAATAATGTCAATAAAGTTAAAGTTGAAGTATATCATCTTTAGATACCAAATTATTCAAACAATATACATGTTCTATTTGATGAATTAATCACTCCCAAAAATCAACAAAATTGGCAATTCTAAAATTAAATAGTTTTTTTTTTTTTGGAACAACACATAGCAGTATATTCTGCAACCATGAATTAATTGTAAAAAACGTTTGTCAGTAATAGATCATGTGGGATATTTTGATCAGATATGGCACTGTCTGCATATACATCAGAGTTGTGAAAGTAGACTGGCAAAGTCGGGACTTCTTTTTTGTTTTACAAAAAAAAATAATTAATTGTTTATTTACTCCTTTTAGCGTGATCGCAAAAACTAACCTGACTACTAAAGAAATCCTGACTGGACACATCTGCGAGCATTTGACTGCTATTAATTATTCATGATGTCATTGATTATTCATGAGTGCGTGTGTGGAAGTAAACATGACCTTTCAAAGGTTGTTATGATTCGATTGCAGAGATGGATACTTTAACTTTCTAAGTGTGAAGACAATACTTTCATCTATGTTTACTGAAAACAAGTCGATTTAAATGTCCAATGTATATAAGTAATCTTTCAAATTTGCCGGGACCTCAGAAGTGAAAGGTCACATACATTAACATAGATAAGATATGGCGTATACAGCTGCACTCTGATTCGTTGTCCATGCTAGTCAACAATTAGCATAATCACAGAAGTGATTTTGTACCGGTTTCCACTTCAATGCAGGGGGTCGCCTGCAGATGCGTCCAGTTGGGATTTCTTTTACAGTCACGCTAGTTTTCGTGATCATGTTAAAAAGACTAAATTGACAATTGTATTTTTTTGCATAAAACAAAAAGAAGTCACAACTTTGCCAGTCTAATGTGGAAGCAGCTGCAATATATACAAATACAGTACAGTCCAAACACAATTTAACATTTAATGAAAGTGAAAGCAAGTCCTGAAACAATGCAATAATTTATCTAAGCATTTTGCGCAGAAAATACAGGCAAAAACTCATCAAATTAATTAACATTCATGTTCCCCAAATAATATTTGACCAAGGTAAAAATCACACAAACATCTTATTTTAATCAGATTATCTTTTTTAAGAGCTTACCCTTCTTTGGTCTGGCACCATCATCAGGGTTCCTATCAGCATTCCACACAATACATATATAGATAGCCACTAATATAAACACGCATACTTCAGTATGGATGTGCAGATTATCATGCAGAGGATGGTACAGCAATACAAACTGGAGTGCTCCAAGTGGAAAACTAAACAGACCAGTTATTATCACACACATCATTTCCTTAAAACATCTAAGGAAATAAATAACAGTGATAGATGTGAAGTTTATGGTGATAAGTAAATAATCTCATCACAAAGGGCATTGCATGGTGTTTTAGTTTTTATTTTAATTACCGGTACTGTAAAATACTGTGAAATACTTTATTTTAACTGGAATTAGTTATTGCTGAAAAGGCATTTTGGGTGTTTTGTATTGAATTTATTTTCACTGATTTTTGACGAGTTGAATGTGAAATATAGGGAAAAAAGTATATTCGCTGGATTTTTATTTTCACAGAATCATCCTTTCAGCGAAAATAGCAAAAATAAATTCCAAGCAAAAATAAAGTATTCTACAGTACTTTATTTTAGCTGGAATAAATTTTTGCTGAAAAGACATTTTTGATGCTTTGTATAGAATTTATTTTCACTTAATTTTGAAAGTTGAATTAAAAATATAGGAAAAAAGGTATATTTGCTGTATTTTATTTTCACTGAATCATATCTTCAGCCACAGTCCCTCCCTCCCTCCTGTGGAGGGACTGTGCCTCAGCGAAAATTAATTCCAACAAAAATAAAGTATTCTACAGTAGTTTTTTTTGTTTTTTTGAAAAGAAATACTGATCATCAAGGTTATGTCTATCACAATCATGTATTTGATGCAACTGCTGATGTTTTTCCTACTCAGTTTTTCATGGAGGCTTTCAGGTGATAATGTGTTAAGAATGGCTACCTATTAGCAGTTAGTTATTTATATTACTGTGGAATACTTTATTTTCACTGGAATTAATTTTCGCTGAAAAGGCTCTTTGGGCGTTTTTGTGTGGAATTTATTTTCACTGATTTTTGATGAGTTTAATGTGAAATATAGAAAAAAAAGTATATTCACTGGATTTTATTTTCATGGAAACATCCCTTCAGCGAAAATAGTGAAAATAAATTCCAAGCGAAAATAAAGTATTCTACAGTATCTCCTAAACAGTTATGTTTTGATCAAAGAAAGCAACAGAACAAATTCATTTTTGTGGTCAGAATGAACATAGACAATTAAAAAATAAATAAAAATCTTCTAATTTGCACAAAATAAAAATCTGTCACCAACAATATGGGTATGTAATGCAATATCAGAAACACAATTATTTTTTTCCACAGCCTACCTGAGCTCAGGCATATAAACACAAATAACCGCATCTGATAATAGTTTAATTTCAATTACCAAGATCAAATCTCTTTGCATACAAATACTAACAACTCACATCTTGAAGAGAGCCCTCTCCAGGCTTCATACCAAGATCAAATCTCTTTGCATACAAATACTAACAACTCACATCTTGAAGAGAGCCCTCTCCAGGCTTCAAAAAAAAAAAAAAAACCTTTGTTTTTTGAACTTATATAGGGTTTGTTTTTGTGTTTAACTAATGGAGTTGTAGTCAAGGTGGAGTTATGTGTCTTGGATATATTTAATATTTTTATTGATGATTGATATGTACAACTTAATGATATGCAGAGTAGCTGCCTTATTGGTTCTAGGTTGGTTAATAACGTAAGTTGTGCCAATGACATGTGTGTTATTTGAACCTCAATTAAGAGTCTTAGAAAACTGACTAGTGGCTAGGAACAATACACTGTATCTGATGGATCATAATACTTTTGCAAACTTGTACTAGTAGCAAATTGTTTTGTATTATTCTCTGAAATGTCTTTCTTTAGTTTGTTCTATTGTATATGGACTATTGGTCTGAAATAAATATTTAGTATTTTGTTACTAGGCCATAACAAGGGACAAGAAATAGTTGTGAGCTCATAGTAGCTGCTAGCATAGGAAGTAAATACTAGGTAAATACTATCAAATGTTAAATCAAAATAACGTGTACTGTTTGCATGACCAATGCTCAGGTATGCCATCAAATCACCTAGCCACGCATCACAACAAGCTTTCCACTGGGTTTGCATCACATGTGCAGTACATGTTTGTTTTGATTTAAACGTACACTATCATTTAATACCTAACAACGAACACCGATTTTTGATCATGCACGTACATTTTTGGATAATTGTTTATTCCAATACAAGGGGATTTTGCTGGAGGGATGTGTATAATTTTTAGTGCCACCTTCCATAACTCTCCCAAACAAGACTATACAATGTGATTTTCAAACTATAAATCATTGACAGCTCATTGGTCACCTTTGCCCCTCAAAAAACTTAACGTGCTGCTGACTGCTTCATTCTGAATAAATACGACTCTCTACCCAAAATATCTATTCTGTTTAAATTACACTAATTAGACAAGCTGATTCATAAAACACTGAGTCAAAATAACCTATTTGTATATTACTGTACCAAAATAGCATGGTAATATATCATGTCACAGTTATGAAAATAACCCAAACAGAAATGACTGGGCACGAACAGCGTGCGATGTAAACAGTGCATGTAAACAGAACGAAGCAAATTGGCTACAAGAATCATGCGCAGTGGAGAAATTAAACAAACAAACAAAGCTATGCAAATGAAAAGTATGCAAATAAATAATTAACAACTGTCACAAGCATGCTGTAACAAAAGTTCATTTTCCATCTGTCCAGGTACTGTTTACATGTGTATGAATAATCATACCACAATGGGGTCAGTATATTAACAAATTCAAAACAGGTGACAAAAACTTTAACTGCTTTGTAGCATTATTATTGGCATTTAATTGTGACTCCCACATCATCACTCACACACAGTAGAATATGGTCATCAAGACCATACTATGGAGGTGCCACTTGGAGAATCTAATACATACTTACCCCTTAGATTCAATTTTACTACTACTTCCAGTCAATAGTTTCCTAGAGCCATTTATTAAAATGTTCAGACTTGATGCAAATGACATATGAAAGAAATAGCTTGTCCATGGCACCCAATAATGTCTGTCATATATATTAGGATCAGTGTCATGCCATGTCCACCATAGTGACTTTATACCCATTATATCAAAGGGAACGTCTGGAATATTAAAACATCATACACTTTAATCAAGACTACAAATCTGTGATATTTCTATATAATACCACGATATTTTCTCTTAGGTTGCATGGCATCAGCAGACTTGAGTGATTACTGCCAGAGTTCTCGCTGCAGGCGCAGGCAAGGATTGATGCCACTCAGTAATCATGAATTTCTGCTGATATGTAGATCTAGAGAAAATATTGTGGGATATTATATATTTATCACAAGCATACTTCTACAGTAAGACATATGAAGCACTGGAGTGTAGATAATGGAATTGAAATAACACATAATATATCATGGCATGAGCCTCATATGCTAATATTGTCGATGCCACTGTGTTCTATTTCACGTGAACACCTTTTGTAAACTGTATAACATTCCTAGTCGTTAATGATCAGTCGAAACTGATTTTTTGGAGGGACTGAATAATAATTCCGAAAATACACATATGAGCTTCATGCTAAAATAAACCATAGTTATCAGGTCGTATACAACCCCGGAAGCGTGTACAATGAAAATTGTTTGGCAGTAAGTGACATAATGCTATGGTGATATGGATTTTTGATTTGCCCAGTCTTAGGTCACACTAGTAGTGTTCCAGCTACATGAAGAACAGACTAAGATTTAAGCTAATCTCATATTTGTTAGACCCAATTGCATTCATGCATGGGAGGAACCATTGGTTAACACGGGCTAGGTTATTTTAACTATGATTACTCAGTACAGTAAGTAGGACTATATACGGTACATGTTAGTTCTACAGTTATAAAACAATACATAAGAAAATTCAGGAAGTGCAGATTGCAGAATAACTGGAAGTAGCAGCTTATTTTTTCTGTTGATGTGCTCGCATTGATTGTTGTGTCAGACATGGCATACCGAAATGAATAGTTATAAATATAATAGTAAATTTTCCATTTTGGGCACTTAGCCCTGGCTTAATGGCCATGCACATTTGTTAGCCTGTATGGTCTGAGGATTTGGTCTGATTGGTTTGACTTTGGTTCTTAAAAACGGGCCAGATTTTATTCATACTTGGCATTTCTTATCCTGTGCGTTCATGCACATTTTCTTAGCACGGGCTGTGTGTGATGCTGTGGTGATACACAAGTTATGTAATTATAAGGGTTATCATTTGTGTTCATTGAAGGGACCTGAAGACTAGGAATAGACTTGTTAACAAATACTGCATTCTCAAGATGTAACATTTAAAATTGAACAGAAGATGCAGGTTTACAGAAAAAAAAATGCTAATTTGAAAGTTATGACATACCCATAGCTACAACAGCTAAACCATGTGCAAATGGTTCAGCCCAGAATGGTAGCTTTAATCGTGCAGCAGCAACTCCTGCAGTGTATAAAAATACTGGATCTACAGACACAACATTGTACATATATATTACTCACAAAAATACAAATATCAAGTATATGGTGTGAACTTACCCAGTATATTGCCATTTACAATTGAAATAGAAACTGCTGAGTGTGCATGAGAGCCTTATTTTCTAACAGTTTTAAAAGCAAGTCTGAGAAGCTAATGTGACATCTGTAGATCAAAATCCATATAATACAATAAAAATAGGGATCATATTGGCCATATATTGTTGCATTAAAGTTGTTAAAACTGCACCAAACAGACTAGAGCACATCATAAAAATGTGCCCTGGTATGGAGTACTCATGGAATACTTTCAATAAATTTAAATAGTTCCTTTAGTAAGACTTGATTCAAATTTAATATACTTGCTTGCACAGAATAGAGGGCGCAAAACGACATAAACAAGTACTTATAATTGTCTGTGATATTTGCATAAATCTGATTAGATAATGTGTTTTAATCTCTAGTGGGTCTTTAGTTGTTTACTGACCTATTGAAATTAAAACAAGCAGCTTCTCTGCTGAGATAGCTCCGCTGTTAGCAATGAACATTTCAATTAAATAACTGAAGTAATCATTAGAAAATGAACAAATCTTAAAGAGGTCTATCTGAGGTACCTACATGTATAACATCAAAGCAATTGGACTTGCGGTTTTCAACAAGAAGTCGAAAATATCACTTTTCACCAAAAATGACAAATATATTCATCAAAATTAGAGAATTTAAGATATCATCACGAAATGAACAAATCTGAGAGAGGTCTGCCCAAGGTACATATACACCAAGTATCAAAGTAATAACAATCATAATTTTAAAGAAGAAGTTGAAAAAGTAAAAAGTTGATACAGACGACAGACAATCATATATGCTCCGCTCGACTAAGTCGACAGCGGAGCTAAAAATAATAGTTTATAAAAAAAAGAAAGTTATACTTACAGAAAAAAATGATATGCAGTGGTAGTCTCTTTCCCAGTAACATAATCATACTCTGAGCATGCCAGAAATTATCAATATCAGGAACAAAATAACTGACACTCTCTACCGTCAGTCCATGAGCAATAATTGCAAACCATAAAAACATATAACGTCCTCCTAAACGATATGCTAAAATAAAAATAAAAAAATGACTTCATATAATGTATCTCAAGGTTATAAATTACAAGTGTATTGGGTAACAGATATAAGACCTCTCGGAGTAATTAGCATATTTGGTGTTAGATAATAACCAAGCGTAAGCAATGTTTTCAATGTGATTCTTTGCATTTTCGTTGATTTACAAAACAGGTGACATGCCCGGCGAGTCACAGGGACAGACTGACAATGATGTCACAAGTTACAATTGAAAGCTATGCTACAATGAAAACACACATTTCTCATGGGATGTTTTCTCGCAAAAACAGCAATATATTACCATTTTAAGCAATAATAATTTGTGTTAGTACCTGTACCAGGTTTCCCCGTTTTGATCAGTTCATCATACACTCACAATCACTATGAACAGTGCACACAGTCAAGCGATTATGATTCAGTTAGATATTTAATCCAATTTATTCAGTTTCGGGAATAAATCACAGGCCTTTCAGGGCGAAATATATGACCTAAATTGAATCGGCCAATCAGATTGCTAGATTTAGACTAACCATGTTATACATGTAATTGATATCAATACTGTAATCAGGGATGGAACCTCCAATGCTAATGAGAGTATTACTGTAAAACATGTCTTTTTCGCGAATTTAGCGAGAGAACTGATTCGCTAATCTAAGATGTCGCTAATGACTTTATTATCAATTCAAAATGGCCGCCAAACAAAGAAATCAACAATGACAAGAGAGATTCGCTAAATCAACATTTCACTATTACGTCATTTTAATACAATTCGCTAAAATTGCATGCCGCTTTATCAACATGTTTTACAGTATATTCCATAGATTTTCCTCACTGTGCGAACAATAATATAGTGGAATTTTGTATCACCAAGCATGATTTGTAAATGAGGAAAAATGTTAAATTTGATGTAAATGCATGTGCAGAAAAGTTATAGAAGTGTCTGTAACACACTTGACTATGTTTGTAACACTTTAAAGGTCTGCACAGTATTTACCTGATAAATAATGTTATACTAACCATGTCGGAATGTAAGAACAGCAAAGAAATATGTCACTATTTCTATTATCAAATATGACGAATGGTTGCTCCAAATGTCGATTGGTTTGCGAAATGCCACAAACCATTGCATAAACTGAAATACAAAATACCCAATTATAATTATTTGGAAAGACGGCTTGCTATAAAACTGGAAATACCAAAGAGTGTACAACACCAAGTTGCACTGTTTGTTAGTATGTAAACGATTATTTGATTTTATGGCAAATTATTTTAGCCATGCAGACACTGATTAGATATCCAATGTACACAATATAATTATTTTAGATGGCATGGGTAATAAACTCACTATTACCGTATTTTGTGATTCATTCTCATAAGCCCAAATTCATTTTTGTATAGTACATGTTGGATGAAGAGAAAAATTAATTTGATCCTTGTGCAATTTTCCGTGACTGCAAGATCTCAGGAAAGACACAGACCGAATGTCTGCAGCAAAAATCAAATGAATAGATTTGACAATTAAATTTCTTTTTTTATAGTTCTATGTTGAAATTCAGATTCAGAGAGAAATATATGACATTGAGATACGCTTACGCCAGCAAAATTGACCATCATCATAGCACATTATTGAGCATGGAATTATATACAGTAAAATATTTTTGTGTTTGTCGAATCCCATTCGATGATTTGATGCCACACCAACCTTTATTTGTCCTGTTTTTACATTCAATTTCATGCATAACACTGGATCTCGCAGTGAACAGAAATAGGTCACCGCAACGCCATAAGTTACAGCGTTTACGGGGTATTTTCATTCTACTATATAAGGAAATGCGAATTCCAAATATGGAATGATTACGCGCATAAGCATCTTCTAATAATAAAAAAAAACATGGCTGCCATCAGGGTTTGATCGGACTCCACACAAAGCAGTTTGCTGACTCTGTTTTAAACTTCTTGAATTTTGGCATTCCCATGATGTATCCTCAGACAGTATGCCATGCATCAAACTCCGCTGCGCGTTGGTCGATACTTCAGCTGTACTGTCTTCGTGCATACTTTGAGGTATTCTTGTAACAACCCCCATACTATTATAGATCTGTCATAGTACTGTGGAATACTTTATTTTCGCTGGAATAAATTTTCGATGAAAAGACTTTTATGGCATTTTGTATGGAATTTATTTTCACTGATTTTTGATGCGTTTAATGTGAAATATAGGAAAAAAAGTATATTCGCTGGATTTTATTTTCACGGAATCATCCCTTCAGCAAAAATAGTGAAAATAAATTCCAAACGAAAATAAAGTATTCTACAGTATTCCCGTAAGTTACAGAATGCTGTAATTCTGCGGTCTTGCACAGAATGTCTGCATCCTACCTTACAGGAAATGAAAATACATAGTACATAGTGAGAACCACAATTTTGCTCAGTTTTGTTTTCCCCAGTTGGATCAGAAAGTTATATTTAAAGGTTATTATGAATTTGCACAGTACACATTCGCATCAATCTTCAATACTCTCTTCATTACTTTACAATTCAATTAACTTTCAACCTCTTCTTTTACAATGGATAACTTTCGCAATTTACCCTTTAAAGTGTTTTTTGAGACACATTTTTGATCAGACTCCAGTGACTTTACCGTGATCATAGCAAGTTACGAAATTCATGGAGAATGCAGATGCACATTGGTTTTCGCTCTAGTACTATTGCTCAAAATTGCTCAAAATGCTTTCAGTGACTTTTATCAGTGACAAGTTAGCTAATTAGTATGCATTTCGAGAAACACACTTTGTGTGTGCATGCGCAATTTGAAATGCAACATTATTAAAAGCTCCAGCAAGAAATTGTGGCGTCAAACTGCTTGTTGGTTGAATTGTTTTGCAATATACATAATTTTAGAGCCTGTGTTTTTCTATGTGAAATTTTGATGAGGATTATTCTGTAAAGAAATCGCTGAAATTATTTCATCTGTTTGCTGCTTCGACAATGGTCTGCGGACGACTGACTTTGAAATGTTCCATCTAGATCGGACTGTGCCCACTTGTGCCAATCCCCCCCCCCCCCCCCCCCCGGGAGCAATTGAATTTGTGTTATGTAAAATTAGATCCACAATATACGTCACTCAAGTCTTGAATATATTGGTTACCTTCCTATTATTTTACGTGTCGTTCTGCTCTCTCTATACTAGTCTGCAAACTTTGCCTTAATACTGCTCTGAATGTATTATATGTTTTGTACTATTTGGCCTTTCTCTATGCACAGTTAATTCAATTGCAAAATGGCTGTAAAACATGATAAATCTCGCTCATAGTGGTAACAAGTAATTTATCCCCACAAAAACCTTGAATTATGACCAATAACGACATATAGTTATATATATTTTTATTTTACCTGTTCTGAGGTGGCTCACCAACCTTGCGCTGAAGGCGCTAGGGGGTCCGGGGCACGCTCCCTTCAACAATTTGAAAATCTAGACCCTCTGAAACGATATTTCCTACATTTTGAGGGGGCAAATGCTGACACAAAGAGTTTCAGTTTGATTTTTTTCGAGGGGGCGGACCCACCCCAACTCGTTCAGCCGCCACTGCTATTTATACTGATTTGCCTCGACATGCGTACCCGGCTTTTAGCAGAGCTCTTCTTCTCTCTAAAAAAAAGGTTTCTATGTTACCAAATTGTGAGCCTACCACATACACAGTTACAGCGACAGGGTCACTTAAAGCGCGGTGGTCGTCGCGCAGCGCCTGTTCGAATTTTATGTAAATAAACAATTGTATTTTACACGCGTTGTATACGTCGCTATGTGTCCCATATCGAACAGGACGCGGCACGACGACTGCCGCCCTTTAAGCAAACGTGTGATGCTAGCAATCTGTCTAACTCTTGTGTTTACAATCCTTCGTCTTGTTTAGCAGCTTGTGCAGTCACTATGTGGCTAAGTGCATTGAACGTGAACATTTATTAGCCCTAGTTAGTAGGATTTGTTGTTCTAACTGGATAATACTTGCGTCATTCGTTTTAATTGTCATGGGGTAGTTGTGAATATGATGTACTCGCACCCATATGTCCCCATAATATAGACAATAGCCCGGTTTGCACGGCCGACAGTTGGAAGCACGCCTATACATCCACGAGTTCGGAAACATTTCTTTCGATTATTTTCCACTGCAACCCACGTACGCTGACTTTATAACTGTAACTGACCTTTAAAAGCGAGTCTTTGGTTAAGCACTCCATGCTAAAATGTGTAACTTTTCAAGCAGATCTATTCTATACAACACAACTGCAGACGACGACGTGTCGAAAAGGTCAAAGTTCAGCATAAATATTATTCATAGTTTTGATGCTCGAGGTTCATGTTTGTTGATTTTTAGGGATCTCAAATTAAATAAAAATATGTCTTTGACTGTGTGCGTGTGATTGGTGTTATTGGAAAAATGAAAAGAAGAATTGTATATTAAAAATGTCATGAACACAACACATCACGTGACGTAAAGCGTGACCTATGACCCGACACTGTCAAGGCACTAATATCGTTGTGACGTCACAGTCCGTTTAGCTATTCCGCTTACAGAAGTTGAATTATTCCGCATGTACATGGGTGTAGCGAGGACGCAGCGTCAATGACTAATATCTCTCACTCATTTCAGCGTACAAAGAACACAGAATCACTGCCACACTACGCCAACTGCGTCTACTTACATTTGTTTGAAATTAAACAGTCACGGTCACGGTGGTTGGCCAGAATTAAACGAACGGGGGGGGGGGCAAATTATTTTATTTCACTTTAACTTTAAAGCTCATAGATCCCTCCCCCCATCTCTCTCTCTCTCTCTCTCTCTCTCTCTCTCTCTCTCTCTCTCTCTTCTCTCTCTCTCTCTCTCTCTCTCTC